>NW_024429070.1:1450977-1668945 GCF_009769625.2 Cygnus olor
GTATTGGATCAGAAGGGTGGACATTGGCTCTCCCCTAGTAGAATGTTAAAATATGTGACCCTCAAGACTACAGCTGTGGTCAACCCTGCCATGTTTCGCTCAACTCGACATGAAGAAAGTAAACCTGAGCATGATTGCTTACAAACAATTGGGGAGGTCTATTCAAGTAGACCCGACCTGAAGGATACCCCTTTGCAAGACCCAGATTGGGAATTGTATATGGATGGTAGCAGTTTTATGAAGGAAGGAAAAAGAATATCTGCGTATGCAGCCACTACTGTTGAGACGGTAGTGGAAGCTCAAACATTACCTTCCAGCACATCAGCCCAGAAGGCTGAATTAATTTCCCTCACTCGAGCTTTGCAGTTAAGCAAAGGCAAATGCATAAACATTTGGACTGATTCAAAATATGCCTTCAGAGTAGTCCATGCGCATGGAGCCATTTTGGAAAAGAAAGAGGACTACTGTCTGCAGAAGGGATGGAGATAAAGCATAAGGAAGAAGTTTTGAGTTTACTTGAGAGTATACAAGCCCTCGTTGCTGTAGCTATTATGCATCGTAAAGCTCACCAATTGGGACGAACCACCCAAGAAAGAGGAAATAAGCTGGATGATGTAGCTGCGAAACGGGCTGCAGAAAAAGGCATAGAAAAGGAAGTAGTAGCTATAGTACCAGAGAGAAGAGTTTCTCTCCAGAAAAACCCTATTTATGATAACCAAGATTTAAGATTAACTGAAACTTTAAAAGTGGAAAAATGGGAGAATGGTCTAGTAGTGGTACCCTATTCCCTTATGAATAGTCTAGTGAAAGAATAACATCATGATGTGCACTGGGGAACAGAAAATTTGCTAAAGCATTTACAGAAGTCAGTAATTAGCAGGAATATGGTAGAGGCTATTAGGTCAGTCACAGGTGTGAAACACGTTGTAGGAATAATCCAAAAACACAGAATAAAATTCAATTTGGAAAAACTACTGAGGGGTAGGCACCTGGAAAGTATTGGCTTTACTGAACTGCCAAGAAAAGGTGTGGCTAAAGTATTTGTTAGTCCTCATGGACACATATACAGGTTGGCCTGAGGCTTTTCCATGTTGTACCAATAAGGCAAGAAAAGTAGTAAAAGCTTTGTTAAAATAAATAATTCTGAGATTTGGAATACCTTTGGGAATGTCATCAGAGAGAGGTCCGCATTTTATAGCCAAGGTTGTTACTGAGATAAGCAGACTATTAGGTATTAGTTAGGATCTGTATACTCCCTACAGGCCTACAGTAGAAAGAATGATTCATACTCTCAAGACTCAGTTAGGCAAGCTGTGTCAAGAAACCTCAATGAAGTGGACACAAGTTTTACCTTTAGCCTTGTTGAGAATTAGAGTCAAACCTCGAGGTAGGCAACATTTCAGTCCGTACGAGCTGATGTGCGGATGACCATACCAAACACCTGTATTGCCAGGAGAAATGTGAGTGCAAGGGGAAAATGATACAAGAAATTACCTAGTTGCTCTTGGGAAAGTTTTGCAAGAACTGAATAAATATGTAGTTTTGAATAAATCTTTAGGTCTTGATTCCCCAGTGCATCCATTCTGTTATAAATTACTCTTAGTCAGAGAGAATTTGAATTAAGTCAATTAGTTTATTGAGTAAGCGATCAGCAAGCAAAACAGCGCTGGGCGGCCGGGGAGCTCATGCTCCTCCAAACGGCGCGCAACTTCCCCCTTTTGCAGTCCCCTTTTATCATCAGGCTCTTCCGGGGTTACGTGGCTTTCTTCTACGCAGCTGCGTCAGTTGTTGCTAGGGAGTCGTCTCTGTCCCTCTGGTGGTCGCACAGATGAAGGCAGTCATCCCTCTCTCTCTTCCTTATTTGGTTATATTAGTCCTCAAGACAGGGGAGTACGTTATCGGTTTAGCAACCCACTATTTACACAATGTTCCCTTAGCCATGTATCTGAGATATCCTGTTTCTGGGGGATGTCTCAGCATTCCAACCTTGAGCAACTCCCTTTGTTCCCTTCTTAATGTAGCAAAATAACGAACAAGCATTCTTATTGTCCATCACACATTCCAGCCTGGAGATTGGGTATATGTCAAATCCTGGACTTCTGAACCACTGTAAGAAAAGTGGAAGGGACAGTTTCAAGTCTTGTTGACCACATTTACAGCAGTTAACAGGAAAAGGACCTTGGATGCATTATTCTCAGATTAAGTAGGTGCTGGCATTGTAGCAGATAGAAGCAACCGCACCGCTTAAGACAATAATTAGAAGAATCCATTAAGCAGAATCTCAAAGAACATGGTTTGGATGTATATGGTGGGGATAAGTATAATAAGTAAATTAACTGAATCAGAAAACCCATGGGACCAAAATACTCAATTTGAGCTGATAGAAGGGACTATGAAAATAGCAAATCAAACTGATTGTTGGGTCTGTGCACACTTCCTTTAACGTGCCAAAAGGGGGCTGGGGGGTGGGGGGGTGTACCCACGGTTGGTATCTCGATTTCCACTAATGTGAGTTGGAGGAACTTATGGACCGGGACTGCCCCCCCCCCCCCCCTTTAATGTATCTATTGAAGTAGAGACTCAGGAATGGGAAATAGACAATTTAGATTCACATACTGCAAATGAGAAAACATATTTGTAGGAAATATGACCAAATGTAATTGGACTACAGATACTGTGATAGACGGCAAGAATGTTTGTTCATTATTTTGCTACATTAAGGGAACAAAGGGAGTTATTCAAACAGTGGCTGGAATGCTGAGACATCTCCCAGAGACAGGATATCTCAGGTCCATGGTGGAGAGAACATTGTGTAAATAGTGGGTTGCTAAATCGGTAACATACTCCCCTGTCTCAAGGACTAATATAACCGAATAAGGAAGAGAGAGAAGGATGGCTCTCTTCATCCGTGCGACCACCAGAGGGACAGAAGTGACTGGGACAGGACGACCCCCTAGCAACAACTGATGCAGCTGCCACAGAACTCGGAAGAGCTTGATGATAAAAGGGGACTGCAAGGGGGGGGAAGTTGCGTGCCGCTTGGAGGAGCACGAGTTCCCCCGGCCGCCCAGCGCTGTTTTGCTTGCTGATCGCTTACTCAATAAATTGATTGACTTAATTCAAATTTTTCCGACTGAGAGTAATTTATAACAATTTGGTGCCGTGACTCGGATAAAGGCAATTTGATTGGGAGGACTCGTTGAAGGGGGCGCCCCGCCGATTTCGGCGGCCTTCGCCGGGATTATTCCCATTCGAAACCTTTACCGACGAACCCTAAATTTGGGCAGCAAGCAAATAAAGCCGGCAAAATCCCTAGGTAATCTTTGTGCACGAAGGCCGAACGAAGACCCACGGGGTGGGTAAGTATAGGCCGGTGATCCGTTCGGTTGGGGTTGGTGATCCCGGAGTGCGCCTGTGTGAGACGTCCAATTGCGGACGAAGCGAGTGCGGACCCCTCAGTAGTGCGGTTCCCACATCCCGCGAGGGACTGGGCCACGACCGGGGGAAGCGTGTGTGTGTGTGTGTGAAGGTGCTCCGGAAGATGGGACAGAAGAAGAGTAAGCCTTCTGGTCCCATGGGTGGGGTTAGACTGCCCCCTATTCCCCCGGAAAGTCTGCTGGGGTTAATGATTAAGAATTGGAGCGATTCCCCTTCTAGGCGGGGAAAGAATAATGTGAAAATGATTCATTACTGTGTTGAGGTCTGGGGAGGTAGACAAATTTGTGGTGACGATCTTTATTGGCCCATATTCGGATCGTTTGACGTCGGGGTTTGCCAGGCCTTAAATGCTTATGTAAACATAAAGGAACCGTTTTGTCAGGAGGAGAGTGAATATGCGAGCCTTTGGATTGGCTCCGGAGATAGAGTTAACTTGTATCCTTTAAAAGAAAAAGGAGGGGAGGAAAAATGTAAGAAAAAGAATCGGGAATTGGAGGTGCCGATGTCACCACCTCCTTATATTGTGCCCACAGCCCCTCCAGGGTCCACTAGCTCACAGTCCTCAGGGGAATCGGACCGCGAAGCTGATCCAATTATCCAAGGACCAGTAACTAGGAGCCAAACGAGGAAACAAAAATCTGAGAGTGTGGGGGGGCTTTACCCGTTGAGAGAAATATCTATGGGAGGCCCGTAACCTGAAATGGGTTATGTGGCGGTCCCCATTAATTCCGGGGATGTCCGCGATTTTAAAAAAGAAATGGGGAATTTATTGGAAGACCCTCTTGGGGTGGCGGAACGAGTAGATCAATTCTTGGGGCCCAACATTTATACCTGGGAGGAGGTGCAATCCATATTGGGGATTTTATTTACTACGGAAGAGAGGGGAATGATTAGGAGAGCGGGAATGCGAATCTGGGACCAACAGCACCAACAAGGCCCAGCTGCAGATCTTAAATGGCCACTGCAGAGACCTAATTGGAATAATCAGGACCCCGTAAACCGCAGTCACATGCAAGATTTGAGAACTATTATTATACAAGGAATCAGGGAATCAGTCCCAAGAGGTCAAAACATTAACAAAGCCTTTAGCGAACAACAGAAAAGGGATGAAACCCCGACGGAATGGCTTGAGAGGCTACTTAAAAGCCTGCAGCTGTATTCAGGGATGGATCCGGGGACTCCTGCTGGAGAGGCCCTGTTGAAAACTCAATTTGTAGCGAAATCCTGGATGGATATTAGGAGGAAATTAGAGAAGATGGAAGGTTGGCAGGATCGGGGTTTGGATGAATTGCTAAGAGAGGCGCAGAAGGTGTTTGTTAGGAGGGAAGATGAGAAGGAGAGAAAGCAGGTGCGAATGATGGTGGCAGCGGTCAGGGAAGGACAGAAGAGAAATGAGTATAAAACGGGGTCTGGAGGGAATCATCGGAGGCTGGTGGGAAAAGATAAACTGTCTGATCGGCGATTGAGGGATATGACCTGTTTTTATTGTAATAAGAAAGGTCACATGAAAAGGGAATGTCGACAGAGGATGGAGGATGAGAGGATGTTTAAGGAAGATTAGGGGTGTCAGGGGCTCTATTTGCTGGGGACCCAGAAACAGAGTGAGCCCTTGATAAAATTGAAAGTAGGTCCCCAGCGAGAGGAGGTGGAATTTCTTATAGATACAGGCGCTGAAAGATCTACGGTACAAGTTCTGCCTCGGGGTTGTAAAATATCGAAGGAGAAGGTACAGGTAATTGGAGCAAAGGGGGAACCGTTTGGTGTCCCCGTTATAAAGGAGGGGCTGATCGAATCACATTCGAAACTGGGAATAGGGTCTTTACTTTTAGTACCTGAGGCAGATTATAATTTGTTAGGTAGGGATTTGATAATAGAGTTAGGTATAAGTTTGGAAGTAGTGGATAAGGAGTTAAAGGTTAAATTGTGCCCCCTGAGAGTAGAAGATGAGCAGGATATAAACCCCGAAATTTGGTATACCCCAGAAAGTGTAGGGAGATTAAATATTACACCTTTCAAGGTAACTATAACCGATCCGGGTGTACCGATACAAATAAAGCAATACCCCCTGTCTGAGGAAGGCAGACGAGGGTTAAAACCTGAGATCGAGAGATTGCTACAGCAGGGGTTGTTAGAACCCTGTATGTCCCCCTTTAATACCCCAATTTTACCAGTGAAGAAAAAAGATGGTAAATATCGATTGGTTCATGATTTAAGAGAAATTAATAAGAGAACAGTAACTAGATTTCCGGTGGTAGCTAATCCCCATACCCTGTTAAGTCATTTACATCCCGATGATCAATGGTATAGTGTGATAGATTTGAAGGATGCATTTTGGGCATGCCCTCTGGAAGAAACAAGCAGAGACTATTTTGCTTTCGAATGGGAAGATCCGGATACCCACCGAAAACAACAATTGCGGTGGACAGTACTTCCCCAGGGGTTTACCGAATCCCCTAATTTATTTGGACAAGCATTAGAACACATTTTGCAAGATTATGACAGGGTACCAGGAGTAACCTTAGTACAATACGTAGATGATTTACTATTAGCAGGTAAGGATGAAACTGTTGTTAGACAAGCGAGTATACGGTTGTTAAATTTCCTTAGCTTACAGGGCCTAAAAGTTTCAAAATCCAAATTACAATTTGTGGAACAAGAAGTAAAGTATCTGGGTCACCAATTAAGTAAGGGAACTAAGAAGTTAGACCCAGATAGAATCAGTGGGATATTGGCTCTAACGTCCCCACGAACTAAGAGACAGGTACGACAATTACTGGGATTAATGGGTTATTGTAGACAATGGATAGAGGATTATAGTAGAAAGATAAAATTTCTATATGAAAAATTAACCAGAGATGGGTTGCTGAAATGGACTAAAGAAGATGAGGAACGAGTGGACAGGTTAAAGGAAGAACTTGCACGCCCCCCTGTGTTAAGCTTGCCAGATCTAAAGAGACCGTTTTTTTTATTTGTGAACAGTGCAGACGGCACAGCATACGGAGTGCTGGCCCAGGAATGGGCAGGGAGCAAAAAACCTGTGGCCTATTTGTCTAAATTACTGGACCCAGTCAGCCGGGGCTGGCCAAGTTGTTTGCAGGTAGTGGTAGCTGCTGCCTTATTAGTGGAGGAAGCACAAAAAAATCACCTTTGGGGGAGAAATCAAGGTAATATCTCCACACAATATACGCGGGGTATTGCAACAAAAAGCAGAGAAATGGATCACTGATGCCAGATTATTAAAGTATGAAGGAATCTTGATTTCCTCTCCAAAATTAACATTAGAAACTACCTCCTTACAGAATCCTGCTCAATTTCTTTATGGAGAACCAAATGAATCCTTAGGGCATGATTGCCTCCGAAATATAGAAGAACAAACGAAATTGAGACCTGATCTAGATGAGGTGGAACTACCCGATGGTGAACAAATATACGTGGATGGTTCCTCACGAATAATCGAAGGGAAACGAAAATCAGGGTATGCGTTAGTAAATGGGAAAACATTCGAGATAGTGGAATCTGGACCTTTGAGCCCAAATTGGTTGGCTCAGGCTTGTGAACTATATGCTATATTGCGAGCCTTAAAATTACTGAAAAATAAAAGCGGTACAATATACACAGATTCGAAATATGCTTATGGAGTAGTACATACCTTTGGTAAAATCTGGGAAGAAAGGGAGCTCATTGATTCGCAAGGAAAAGGCTTAATACATCAGGAACTGGTTACCCAGGTTCTGCAAGCCATTAGAGAGCCCAAAGAAATCGCCGTAGTACATATAAAAGGGCATCAAAAGGGTCTCACTCCTCAGGTTAGGGGAAATAACTTGGCAGATCAGGCGGCGAAAAGGGCAGTGCTAATGAGTGTTAGAATTATAAAAACGAGGAAAGATTGCCCAGACTGTGGGAAAGACTTAAAAAAATTTCCATGTTATGATTGCTGGAAGGATTTTGGTTTCACTGCTATACAATGTAGTTGCCCGTTCTGGGAAGAGGAGAAAGGGAAATATACGCATTGCTACTTGCACGGACCTATATATGCATTGTTCTGTTTTACACTGCTAGAAAAGGATAAGATGACTCAAATGGGTATAAAAGAGACAGATGAAGGTAAATGGGTATTGCCTGACGGACGAGAGATGCTTCCTAAATCTGCAGCTTTGAGAGTGCTACGGAGATTTCATGAAAACACTCATTGGGGAACTCAGGCATTAGTAGATCAATTTGCTACTAAATATATGTGTATTGGAATATATAATGTAGCGAAACGAGTTGTAAATGATTGCCTTCTCTGTAAAAGAGTGAACGCCCGGCATATGAGAAAAAGGGTATTAGGAGGTCGGGAATTGGCACACCGACCTTTTGCCAAAGTCCGATTAGATTTCACAGAACTCCCAAAAGTAGGGAGGTACAAATATTTGTTGGTAATTGTAGACCATCTCATGCACTTTGTTGAAGCTTTCCCAACAGTGAGGGCAACAGCCCACACTGTGGTGAAAATATTATTAGAAAATATTATTCCGAGGTATGGAATTATAGAAACAATTGATTCTGACCGAGGTCCTCACTTTGTGTCAAAAGTGTCCTGCGAGACCATGAAAGCTCTGGGAACAAGTTGGGAATATCATACTCCGTGGCACCCTCAAAGTTCTGGGAAGGTAGAGCGAATGAACGGGGAAATTAAAAGACAACTAACAAAGCTTGTGATGGAGACAAAAGCCTCTTGGGTAAAATGTTTGCCACTTGCTTTAAGTATACGAACGCAGCCCCGAGCCGATGTCGGAGTCTCACCTTTCAAAATGTTGTATGGTATGCCTTACAATTTAGAAATGCCACCCGATCATCCCCAAGTACAAGATATCCAATTAAAACCCTATTTAATACAGCTTATGAATCGACGAAGGGAGTTGCAGGCGAAAGGATTAGTGGCACAGCGTCCCCCGTTAGATATAGCACTTCATAGAATGCAGCCTGGGGACAGGGTTCTAATTAAGACATGGAAGGAAATGTCTTTAACCCCCCAATGGGAAAGCCCCTATGTTGTCTTACTCACTACAGACACGGCCATCCGGACGGCTGAGAGGGGGTGGACGCATGCCAGTCGTGTGAAAGGACCGATCCGGACAAGTGAATGGAAAGCAGTTGCAGGCCCTGACGACTTAAAGCTCACGTTGAAACGGACCCGATAAGTATAATTTAACTACCTATGTGTTGCTATGTATTGTAAAAAGAGGGAATAGGGATCTTGATCGGAGAAAGGTTGTGGTTACAGAGAAAATCCCCTGAAGAACACTACTGCTGCCGAGAAGAACCTGCACCTTGTAGTTCGTTGCAACCGAACTGACAAGCGAGGCAGAGAGTGAAACGGTGGGGAATTATGCGGTTAGGTAAAGGGCTCTGAAAAATGGGCTCTGGCCACTTTTTGCGATACATAGTAATGGGTACAATAGTCTCCACTGTATCTGCACACCCTCACGAACCCTTCAAATGGAGCCTAAGTAGATGGGAAGATCACTACGTTATTCAGCAAATAACCACAACTGGAAGCCCTAGCTTCAAAGTCTCACCATGTGATCTGGTGACGTGGGGCCACGACTGGACCCGTAGGTGTTTTAATCAATCGAGTTTTTATTTATGCCCACGCTCTAACCCCGGGAAAACATATTGTAATTACCCTAATCAATACTATTGTGCTTACTGGGGATGTGAGACTATTGCCACAAATTGGGAAACTGGTGGAGATCAATACCTGAGGGTAGGATATGGACCATTGGGATGTACACGCCGTTATAGACGTACTATGCAATTAGGTAGGATGAATGGGGTTCATCTGCCAACAAGAAGGACTATCCCGGGAAATTGCAGCTTTTTGTACATTAATGTAACTCAGCCGGACAACCAAAGATGGATTTTAGGACAACAATGGGGAATCAGATTTTATGAAAGCGGGACTGACAGGGGAGGTATATTCTATATAAAAAAGGAAAAGACTACTAGCAAATCTACAGATTCAGAGTACGAAGTGGGAAATGAAGGGATGACTGGGAATAACATGTGGAGAATTATGAACGCTAGTTACCAATTGTTAAACCAAACAAATCCAAATGTGCCCAAACCTTGCTGGTTATGCCTTAATATAAGGCCTCCATATTACAATGCTATTGGAGATCTGGGGGAGATCACCCGTTCGAACGAAGCCGACCCTCCGCAATGCAATTGGGGAAGGGACGTAGGAATAACGTTAACGAAGCTCCATCTATGTGGTATTATAGAAAATGTTACACAATCAGACAAAGGAGGATGGTTAATACCAGCGAATAATACTAGATGGATCTGTTCGTCGGTGGGTGTTACTCCTTGCTTATCACTTAAGCTTTTTAATATATCTAAAAATTTCTGTGTACAGGTAATAATTGTACCAAGAATTCTGTACCATTCTGAGGAATATGTATATACACAACATACAGTAATGGATTACCACTTAAAAAAGAGAGAACCAATTACGGCTGTAACCCTGGCTACGTTGATAATTTTAGGAGGTACTGGGGTAGGTACTGGAGTTGCCTCCTTAGTTAAACAAAGCCAAGAGTTTACCTCCCTACGTGTGGCTGTAGATGAGGATTTAACCCAGATTGAACGATCCATTACAGCCTTAGAAAAATCTGTAAGGTCATTATCGGAGGTTGTTTTACAAAATCGCAGAGGGATAGATCTGGTATTTTTACAACAAGGTGGGCTGTGTGCAGCCTTAAAAGAAGAGTGTTGTGTATATGCAGATCATACTGGGGTAGTACGAGACACAATGGCAAAACTTAGAGAAGGATTGGAAAAGAGAAAACGAGAAAATGAAGCCAGACAGAATTGGTACGAGTCTTGGTTTAATTATTCACCTTGGCTTACAACCTTACTGTCAACAGTAGCAGGACCTCTACTGATGTTAGTGCTAGGATTAACCTTTGGACCATGTATTTTTAATAAGGTAATTGCACTTGTAAAAAGTCGTTTAGAGTCAGTGCATTTGATGCTTATTCGTACTAAATATGAATCTGTAAATACAGATGAGGACGCAGAAGCTTTAATGCCCAGCCACCGGGCATACATAGAATTAATGAACAAAATAAGTAACTAAAAGAAAAAGGAGGGATTGTGATAGACGGCAAGAATGTTTGTTCATTATTTTGCTACATTAAGGGAACAAAGGGAGTTATTCAAACAGTGGCTGGAATGCTGAGACATCTCCCAGAGACAGGATATCTCAGGTCCATGGTGGAGAGAACATTGTGTAAATAGTGGGTTGCTAAATCGGTAACATACTCCCCTGTCTCAAGGACTAATATAACCGAATAAGGAAGAGAGAGAAGGATGGCTCTCTTCATCCGTGCGACCACCAGAGGGACAGAAGTGACTGGGACAGGACGACCCCCTAGCAACAACTGACGCAGCGGAACCCGGAAGAGCTTGATGATAAAAGGGGACTGCAAGGGGGGGGAAGTTGCGTGCCGCTTGGAGGAGCACGAGTTCCCCCGGCCGCCCAGCGCTGTTTTGCTTGCTGATCGCTTACTCAATAAATTGATTGACTTAATTCAAATTTTTCCGACTGAGAGTAATTTATAACAGATACCTCTATTCCCGTAGTACACAGGAAGCTATCCTCATGGCCTGTTCCCAAAGGAAAAGGGTAGTTCTGGAACTGTGGAAAGAAAGCTAGGAAAGCATTACCCTATAATTGGTTGGGAATTTGTACCTTGGGAGCGGTAGTACCTAATATAACAGTATAGAGCACTTTGGATCAGAAATTTTGGCTCAGAACATTTATGAGGAGATAAAGAGGAATAATCCATTGATAGAGAGACCAACCAGTTTTCACTCATTTCCCCAGTGGTTCCTCCCATGGTTAGGTGTTAGTGATTACAGAAGGCTATTGTAAACATTTCTGTGATAATAGAAAAACTGGGAATCAGACCACAGATGCTATAGCGGCCTTGCAACGAGAGATAAAGCAGCTAGCAGAAATTTCATTACAGGACAGAATGGCTATGGATATGCTTTTAGCCTCACAAGGGTGTGCACAGTGCTTAATACAAGCTATTGTGTGCATGTGAATCAGAAAGGGAGAATTATGACAGACTTGAATGAAATTTGGAAGCAGACATGAGGTTCTACTGGATGACACATCATTTGGAATTTTTGAAAGGTGGAATCACAGAATCACAGAATGGACGAGGTTGGAAGGGACCTCTGAACATCTACTCCAACCCCCCTGCTGAGCAGAATCACCTAGAGCACGTTGCGCAGGATGGCATCCAGGTGGGTTTTGAATATCTCCAGAGAAGGAGACTCCACAACCTCTCTGGGCAACTTTTTCCAGTGCTCTGCCACCCTCCCAGTAAAGAAGTGCTCCCTCATATTCAACCGGAACCTCCTGTGCTTCAGTTTGTGTCCGTTCCCTCTCGTCCTGTCGCTGGGCACAACTGAAAAGAGACCGGCTCCATCCTCTCGACACCCTCCCCTCAGATATTTATATACCTTAATGAGATCTCCCCTCAGTCTTCTCTTTTCCAGGCTAAACAGGCCCAGTTCTTTCATCCTGTCCTCATATGACAGGTGCTCCAGCCCTCTAATCATCTTCGTAGACCTCCTCTGGACTCGCTCCAGTAGTTCCATGTCCCTCTTGTACTGGGGAGCCCAGAACTGGACACAATACTCCAGGTGGAGCGAGAGTACAGGTGGTGTTTTCGTCTATCCCTACAGTGGCAGGGAGGGGTACAGAGAGGACACGGAAAGCCCACCTTATTAACACGTGGCTCAGAGGCTGGTGCCAACACAGAAATTTTGGTTTTTTTTGACCATGGGGCACTTTACTCGGCACCTGGCCTGATGGCCGCAGACGGGTCCCTATCTCTAAGGGGAAAACGAATCCTAGCCCAGGAGCTGGCAGGGCTCATTGAGAGGGCTTTAAACTAGGTAAGAAGGGGGACGGGGCTGAAATAAGGCTTGTTGGAGCTGTGCCAGGGGGAACAATGGCAAGGCCTGGGGAGAAGGCAATGGCCCAATTGAAGTGCATCTACACTAATGCATGCAGCATGGGTAACAAACAGGAGGAGCTGGAAGCCATCGTGCAGCAGGCAGGCTATGACTTGGTCGCCATCACGGAAACATGGTGGGACCACTCTCATGACTGGAGTGCTGCAATGCCTGGCTATAGGCTCTTCAGAAGGGACAGGCAGCACAGGAGGGGTGGTGGTGTGGCTCTCTATATTAGAGAGTGCTTTGATGTTGTGGAACTTGAGGCTGGGAATGATAAGGTTGAGTCTCTGTGGATTAGGATCAGCGGGAAGGCCAACAAGACAAGCATCCTGGTGGGGGTCTGTTATAGACCTCCGAACCAGGATGAGGAGACGGATGAGGAGTTCTACAGGCAGGTGGCAGAAGCCGCGAAATCGCCAGCGCTCGTTCTCGTGGGGGACTTCAGCTTCCCAGACATATCCTGGAAGCACAACACAGCCCAGAGAAAGCAGTCTAGGAGGTTTCTGGAGAGCGTGGAAGATAGCTTCCTGACGCAGCTGGTTAGAGAGCCTACCAGGGGAGGTGCCCCGCTAGACCTTCTGTTCACAAACAGAGAAGGACTGGTGGGAGATGTGGTGGTCGGGAGCTGTCTTGAGCAGAGTGACCACAAAATGGTAGAGTTCTCTATTCTTGGCGAAGTCAGGAGGGGGACCAGTAAAACCACTGTCTTGGACTTCCGGAGGGCAGACTTTGAGCTGTTCAGGACACTGGTTGGCAGAGTCCCTTGGGAGGTGGTTCTGAAGGGCAGAGGAGTCCAGGAAGGCTGGGCACTCTTCAAGAAGGAAATCTTAATGGCTCAGGAGCGGTCTGTCCCCACGTGCCCAAAGACGAGCCGGCGCGGAAGAATACCGGCCTGGCTGAACAGAGAGTTGTGGCTCGAGCTTAGGAGAAAAAAGAGAGTTTATAACCTTTGGAAAAGAGGGCGGGCCACTCAGGAGGACTATAAGGATGTTGTGAGGCTGTGCAGGGATAAAATTAGAAAGGCCAAAGCTCATCTGGAGCTCAATCTGGCTACTGCCGTTAAAGATAACAGAAAATGTTTTTACAAATACATCAACACAAAAAGGAGGACTAAGGAGAATCTCCATCCTTTACTGGATGCGGGGGGAAACTTAGTTACAGAAGATGAGGAAAAGGCTGAGGTACTCAATGCCTTCTTTGCCTCAGTCTTTAGCGGCAAGACCAGTTGTTCTCTGGATACCTGGTACCCTGAGCTGGTGGAAGGGGATGGGGAGCAGGATGTGGCCCTCACTATCCACGAGGAAATGGTTGGCGACCTGCTACAGCACTTGGATGTATGCAAGTCGATGGGGCCGGATGGGATCCACCAGAGGGTACTGAGAGAACTGGCGGAGGAGCTGGCCAAGCCGCTTTCCATCATTTATCGGCAGTCCTGGCTATCAGGGGAGGTCCCAGTCGACTGGCGGCTAGCAAATGTGACGCCCATCTACAAGAAGGGCCGGAGGGTAGACCCGGGGAACTATAGGCCTGTTAGTTTGACCTCAGTGCCAGGGAAGCTCATGGAGCAGATTATCTTGAGTGTCATCACGCGGAACTTGCAGGGCAACCAGGCGATCAGGCCCAGTCAGCATGGGTTTACGAAAGGCAGGTCCTGCTTGACGAACCTGATCTCCTTCTATGACCAAGTGACACGCTTAGTGGATGAGGGAAAGGCTGTGGATGTGGTCTACCTTGACTTCGGTAAGGCTTTTGACATCGTTTCCCACAACATTCTCCTCAAGAAACTGGCTGCTCTTGGCTTGGACTGGCATACGCTTCATTGGGTTAAAAACTGGCTGGATGGCCGGGCCCAAAGAGTTGTGGTGAATGGAGTCAAATCCAGTTGGAGGCCGGTTACTAGTGGAGTCCCCCAGGGCTCAGTGCTGGGGCCGGTCCTCTTTAACATCTTCATCGATGATCTGGATGAGGGGATCGAGTGCACCCTCAGTAAGTTTGCAGACGACACCAAGTTAGGTGCGTGTGTCGATCTGCTCGAGGGTAGGAAGGCTCTGCAGGAGGATCTGGATAGGCTGGAGCGATGGGCTGAGGTCAACTGTATGAAGTTCAACAAGGCCAAGTGCCGGGTCCTGCACCTGGGGCGCAACAACCCCAAGCAGAGCTACAGGCTGGGAGATGAGTGGTTGGAAAGCTGCCTGGCAGAGAAGGACCTGGGAGTACTGGTTGATAGGCAGCTGAATATGAGCCAGCAGTGTGCTCAGGTGGCCAAGAAGGCCAACAGCATCCTGGCTTGTATAAGAAGCAGTGTGGCCAGCAGGACTAGGGAAGTGATTGTCCCCCTGTACTCGGCTCTGGTGAGGCCGCACCTCGAGTACTGTGTTCAGTTTTGGGCCCCTCACTACAGGAAGGACATGGAGGTGCTCGAGAGAGTCCAGAGAAGGGCGACGAAGCTGGTGAGGGGTCTGGAGAACAAGTCTTATGAGGAGCGGCTGAGGGAGCTGGGATTGTTCAGCCTGGAGAAGAGGAGGCTCAGGGGCGACCTTATCGCTTTCTATAGTTACCTTAAAGGAGGCTGTAGCGAGGTGGGGGTTGGTCTATTCTCCCACGTGCCTGGTGACAGGACGAGGGGGAATGGGCTAAAGTTGTGCCAGGGGAGGTTTAGGTTGGATATTAGGAGGAACTTTACTGAAAGGGTTGTTAGGCATTGGAATGGGCTGCCCAGGAAAGTGGTTGAGTCACCATCCCTGGAGGTCTTTAAGAGACGTTTAGATGTTGAGCTTAGAGATATGGTTTAGTGGAGGACTTGTTAGTGTTAGGTCAGAGGTTGGACTAGGTGATCTTGGAGGTCTCTTCCAACCTAGATGGTTCTGTGATTCTGTGATTCTGTGTGGCCTCACCAGGGCTGAGTAGAGGGGGAGGACCACCTCCCTTGGCCTGCTGGCAACACTCTTCCGAATGCACCCCAGGATACCACTGGTCTTCTTGGCCACAAGGGCACACTGCTGACTCATGCCTGCTGTCCACCAGGACTCCCAGGTCCCTCTCTGCAGAGCTGCTCTCCAGTAGGTCACCCCCCAGCCTGTACTGGTGCCTGGGGTTATTCCTCCCTAGGTGCAGGACCCTGCACTTGCCCTTGTTGAACTTCATGAGGTTCCTCTCGGCCTAACCCTGCAGCCTGTCGAGGTCCCTCTGAATGGCAGCACAGCCCTCTGGGGTATCAGCTACTCCTCCAAGCTTTATGTCGTCAACAAACTTGCTGAGGGTATACTCCATTCCATCGTCCAAGTCATTGGTGAATAAGTTGAACAGGACCGGACCCAGTACCGACCCCTGGGGGACACCACTAGCTACGGGCCTCCAACTAGACTCCGCACCACTAATCACAACCCTCTGAGCTCTGCCACCCAGCCAATTATCAATCCACCTCACTGTCCACTCATCTAGGCCGCAGTTCCTGAGCTTGTCTATGTGTGGTGGTTTTACCGTGCTAGGCAGCTGAACTCCACCACAACCGCTCTCTCACTCCCCCTCCTTAGAAGAGGAGGGGAAGAAGTAAAGGAAAGAACAACTCACGGGTTGAGATAAGGATAATTTAATTAAAGGGAAAAAATAATTATTAAGGAAAGATTATTATTAATTAAACAATTTAACTAAAGGGAAAAAAGGGAAAGGGGAAAAGGGAGGGGGAAAGGGAAAAAACAAAACAAAACAAAACAAGTAAAGGCTGTGTGGAAGTGCAGAGGAAAGAAATTACTCTCTACTTCCCACAAATGAGCGATGCTTGACCACGTCCTTGAAGCAGGGCCTCAACGCACGTAGCCGGTGTTCGGGAAGACAGACGTTTTCGCAATGAGAGCCCACCCCTCCCCTCTTCTTCCTTTTTCCACCTTTCATTGCTGAGTGTGACATCATATGGTATGGAATATCCCTTTGGTTGGTTTAGGTCAGCTGCCCTGGTGATGTTCCTTTCTCACTTTTTTGCCCACCCCCTAGGAGGGTTAGAGAGAGTCCTGATGCTGTGCCAGCACTGCTCAGCAGCAGACACAACACTGGTGTGATACCAGGGCTGTTCTAGCTACAAGTGCAGAGCACAGCACTGTATGGGTTGCTGCAGGGAAAGTTAACATCCCAGCCAGACCCAGTACAGGATGTTATAGGAGACAGTGTCAAAAGCCTTGCTGAAGTCAAGGTAGACCACACCCTCCGCTCTCCCCTCATGTCATATTTCAATGAGGACCTTGCGCGGATCGGCTGCAGCGAGGGCTCCTGGAAGGGAGGCGAACGGAGCCAACCCCTAATCCCCCCCAATAACGCGGCACAGAGCCACTTGGTCAGAGCCGCAGCCCCGGCCCCCTCCCCCCGAGCAGGCAGGAGCTGTGCTTGTGCCGCCGCGGGCGTTGACGTGCTGAGGGCGGAGCCAGGGGTGACGGCAGCCCACCCCCTGACGCTATAAAAGCAGTCCCTAGGAAGCACTGTGACTCAGGAGTGCCGCAAGCAGGACGTGCTAACGGGACCGGCTTAGGCAGTTAGCGCAGGCAGTTCAGGCAGGGCAGGGAGGAGTGCGAGGAGGATCCTCTCCCCCCTTTCCCACCTCCCCCTTGTTGCACCTAGAATTCACCATGGTGGGCACCTGTCACAGTGGCCGGTCCGAGGCAGCAACCCAAATGGAGGAGATGCTGCCTCTCTGGACTCATGTGGGCACTCAGGTGGATCCCCTGAGGGGGGAAGTATCAGTCCAGACAGGTGACTGCGGGGAGCTCCGGAATCTGGAGATCAACCTGGGTCCTGAGGGAAGAGAGGGCTGTCATGGGTGCAGGTGTGCCCTGCTTAAGGAACTCTTCAAGCAGGTGGCTGGGCTGCAGTGAGAAATCAGCAGCATGAGGGGCTCCTGGGAGTCTCTGAGGGTGACAGATAGGAGGTGTCAACCTGCCCCTGCTGATGCCCAGCAGCCCCCTCCTAAGTCCCTGCAAGGGGTAGAAGCTGACCCAGCTGATCACATGCGGTACAGAGGGCTTGACTGCCCACAAGAGAAAAGGGGCTGGACCCTCATCTCAGCTCGAAGCAGAAAGAGACGTTTGCCCCCGACACCCACGGTGCCACCAACCCCCACGGTGTCCCTGGGTAATAGATTTGAGGCTCTCAGGCAGGAAAAGGAAGAGGTTGAGGGTCTGGACAGTAGTCCGAACCCGGGAAGCAACCCTGAGGAGCGTGTCAAGATTGGGGGAAGTACTGAGCATAGGGATCGGGGCCGGACGGGGCACTGCATCGCAACCAGTGCCACAAAAAAAGAACGGAGAGTCTTAGTGATAGGAGACTCCTTGCTGAGGGGCACTGAGGCTCCCATTTGTCGCCCAGATAATCTATCCAGAGAGGTGTGCTGTCTTCCTGGGGCACGTGTCAGAGACGCTAGGAAGGCTCTGCCACAGCTCATTAAACCGGAGGACTACTATCCTCTTGTTGTCATTCAGGTTGGATCCCGGGAAGCTGCAACTAGAAAAATGAGGAATATTTAAAAGGACTTTGCATCCCTGGGAAGGCTATTGAAGGGATCAGGGGTGCAGGTAGTGTTCTCCTCTGCCCTCCCGCTGGGTGACCGGGACCCAGAAAGGAGGAGAACGGGACAGGTAAATGACTGGCTGACGGGGTGGTGTCTGGCCCAAGGATTTGGGTATTTCGATCTTGGGCAGTCCTTTGAGAAGCCGGGTATGTGGGCTGCTGACCGACTCCAACTCAGCAAGTGGGGCACAAGTGTGTTGGGGAGCAAGCTCTCGGGGCTGATTACCAGGGCTTTAAACTAGGTTTGACGGGGGAAGGGAGGGGAGCTAAAAGTGACAGAGAAGGGCTGGGGGAAGTTGTCACTGCTGTCACTGTTGAAGATAGTAGGGAAAAACCTCTGAGTTGTCCCATAGGGTTGTCTGAGGGCTCCTCAGAGAAGGTAATGATCCCGATACCCCGTCCGGAATCTTCTTCTTGCATCCCTCCAGGGGTAACTGCGCCTGCTGCTTCCCTAAAGTGCCTGTATACCAATGCGCGGAGCATGGGAAATAAACAGGATGAGCTCGAGATCTGTGTTCGGTCGCAGGGCCACGATCTCCTTGCAATCACAGAGACGTGGTGGGACAGCTCTCATGACTGGAATGCTGTTGTCATGGAGGGCTATGTCCTTTTTAGGAAAGACAGGCTGGGGAAGCGAGGGGGAGGGGTTGCCCTTTATGTGAGGGAGCAATTAGAGTGTACCCAGCTCCACCTGGGGGAGGGTGAAGGACAAGTGGAGAGCTTGTGGGTGAGAATTAAGGGGTGGGCTGGTATGGGGGACACTGTTGTGGGGGTGTACTACAGGTCACCAGATCAGGAGGAGGAGGCCGATGAGGCCTTCTACAAGCAGCTGGTAGTAGCCTCACGATCACAGGCGCTGGTTCTCATGGGGGACTTCAATTATCCAGACATCTGTTGGGTAAGCAACTCGGCCAGGCACGCGCAGACCAAACGGTTCCTACAATGCGCTGAAGACGATTTTCTGACGCAGGTGGTGGAGGAGCCGACGAGGGGGGGTGTGCTTCTGGACCTTGTCCTTACCAACAGGGATGTGCTTGTTAGGGATGTGAAGGTTGGGGGCAGCTTGGGATGCAGCGACCATGAGATGGTGGAGTTCAAGATGGAACTTGGTGGAAGAAGTAAGGCTAGTAGCAGGATTGCTACCCTGGACTTTCGAAGAGCCAACTTCGACCTCTTCCGGGACCTGCTTGGGAGTATCTCATGGGCTAGGTTGCTAGAAGGCAAGAGTGCTTGTGAGAGCTGGGCTACATTTAAACAGCACTTCTTCCAAGCTCAGGATCGGTGCATCCCTAAGAGTAGGAAATCGGGGAAGGGGGGCAGGAAACCTGCGTGGATGAGCAAGGACCTCATCGATAAGATCAAAAGGAAGAGGAAGGTCTATGAAATGTGGAAAAAGGGCCTGTCCCCTTGGGAGGAGTATAGAAGTGTTGTCAGGGCCTGCAGGGATGCGACGAGGAAGGCTAAAGCCCACCTAGAGATGAGGCTTGCAAAAGAGATAAAAGATAATAAGAAGGTTGTTTTTTTTTTTTTTAAGTACGTAAACAGTAAAAGGAAGACTAGGGATAATGTAGGTCCCTTACTGAACGAGGGGGGTGTCCTGGTAACGGGAGACACTGAGAAGGCAGAGATACTGAATGCTTTCTTTGCTTCAGTCTTTGCTTCAAGGACTCCCCCCTGGGACTTCTCAACCCTGGATGGAGGAGAAAGGGGCTGGGAAATGGAGGGCTCCCCCCTGGTTGACGAGAGAGTGGTTCGGGAGCGTCTGAGTGGGCTCAGCGCACACAAATCCATGGGTCCCGATGGGATGCATCCACGTGTGCTAAGGGAGTTGGCAGAGGTGATCGCCGAACCGCTCTCTATCATCTTTGAAAGGTCCTGGAGAACAGGAGAGGTGCCTGAAGACTGGAGGATAGCCAATGTCACTCCGGTCTTAAGAAGGGCAAGAAGGAGGATCCAGGAAACTACAGGCCAGTCGGTCTCACCTCTGTCCCTGGAAAGGTGTTGGAACAGCTTGTTCTGGATGCCATCTCCAAGCAATTGGAAGAGAAGAAGGTTATGAGGAGTAGTCAGCATGGATTCACCAAGGGGAAGTCGTGCTCGACCAACCTCGTTGCCTTCTATGATGGCATCGCCAGCTGGGTAGATGGGGTGAGAGCAGTGGATGTCATCTACCTTGACTTTAGCAAGGCTTTCGATACTGTCTCCCATGACATCCTGATAGCAAAGCTGGGAAAGTGTGGGATAGAGGAGTGGACAGTAAGGTGGTGTCCTGGTTTCAGTTAGGACAGAGTTAATTTTCCTCCTAGTAGCTGGCAGGGTGCTATGTTTTGGATTAGGATGAGAAGAGTGCTGATAACATGCTGATGTTTTAATTGTTGTAGAGCAGTGCTTACACCAAGCCAAGGACTTTTCAGCCTCTCTCTGTCCTGCTAGCGAGCAGGCTAGGGATGCAGCAGGAGCTGGGAGGGGACAGACCCAGGACAGCTGACCCAAACTGGCCAAAGGGGTATTCCATACCATCTGACGTCATGCTGAACAATATATAGGGGTGGCTAGCCGGGGTGGGGGGGGGGCTGGCTGCTCGGGGATAGGCTGGGCATCGGTCAACGGGTGGTGAGCAATTGCATTGTGCATCACTTATTTCGTACACATTATTATTAGTAATACTATTATTATTATTATTATTATTATTGTTATTATTTTTTCCTGTCTTAATAAACTGTCTTTATCTCAACTCACAGACTTCACTTTCCCGTTTCTCTCCCCCATCCCGGAGAGGGAGGGGGGAGGGTGAGCGAACGGCTGTGTGGTGTTTGGCTGCCAGCCGGGCTAAACCACAACAGTCCATTTGGCGCCCAACGTGGGGCTCGAAGGGTTGAGATATCGACAGATTTGACCAGAGTGTGTTAAACTAAAATTGGTATAAATATTCGACCTGCTTAATAGTTGCTAGTCACAATGTTGATTGCCTTAATCTCAAGCCTGCTGTGCCTGTTTCCCAAATTGAGTTTTAAAGCACGTTACTTTCTGTATGTGCTCCCTGTCGTGCTGTTTATCCTTTCCGGGCCCTGGTTTAAGATTGTTATGGTACTGTGTGGTATAACGATGGCTTATGAAATGATGAGATTTCTGGTCATGACTCTAACCTGGTATTTGTACTCAGCACTGTCGTCGACTCTATACTTTGGAAACCATATCTCAGAAACTATTAGCAATTACACCTATTGCCTTTTTTCATCAGGGAGCCAATCTGTGGAGGGGACAGGGGAAGATATTTTTTCCTACCTGGTCACTCTCCCTTCCTCCTTCACCACCCTCTTATCCCCCGAGCTAGTTACGGTAGCTCTCCAAGATGTTGAATATCCTTGGGATACTCAGACCAGCATGTTCTTGTTGTTATGTCTCCTGAATGCGCTTCAGGTTTTGTTTAAGGTTAAACAACTACTTAGGAATCTCATCCGGAGATCTGTCTTGAGGCGGGATATTTGCGAGTGGCAGGGAGTGTGGGAGGATATGGGCAGGTTTCTAGAGCAGTGGGCACCTCCAGTGTTTTGGACATTCACCCCTGAACAACTGCAAAATCCTAAAAAACTGGTAGAATGCTTGAAAAAAAGGTGTCATGACTCTGGCAGTTCCAAAGTGACACAAATCACTGTGGCGTGCTGGGGTCTGGCTTGTGCCTATTGAGCTGCAATTGATGCTACTATCAACCTAGTGACAGACCCCGCAGCCGTTCCAGCCCCTGCAGCTGCTCCAGCTCCTGCAGCCGCTCCCACTCCTGTGGCTGGGTCAGAGAAACGAGCTGTAGCAGTGCAAGTTGTCCCTGCAGATGGTATTCCAACCCCTGTGGCAGACCCTGTAGCTGGGTCAGAGAAGCGAGCTGTAGCAGTGCAGGTTGCCCCTGTAGACAAGGTGAAAAAATGGTATAGAGACTCAGGTCGTTTAGAACGCAGACAGTCTTCTGCTAAGTCTGGGTATGGAGAAGACGGGGCTGGGCCATCAAATGTGCAGGAGGATGAGGATGAGGATGTCAGAAAATCACCAGTAACTGCCCAAACCCTATACCAGCGTGAGCTACGAGATGTGCGAAAAGATTTTGGTCGCTGTATAGGTGAGCAGCTTGTCACCTGGCTGCTCCGGTGCTGGGACACTGGAGCCAATTGTGTGGAATTAGAGGGCAGGGAAGCCAGGCGGTTGGGATCCCTTGCTAGAGATGCAAGCATTGACAAAGCAATTGGAGATGGAGCACGATCTCACAGCCTCTGGAGGTGTCTCGTGTTAGCTGTGAAGGAAAGGTATCCCTTCAAGGAAGAACTTGTATGTCTACCAGTCAAGTGGACCACCACGGAGAAGGGAATTCAGTACCTGAGGGAATTAGCCATACAGGAAGTAATTTATAAGGACCTAGACGACGCACAAATATCCACAGATCCAGATGAAGTCCAGTGTGCTCGACCCATGTGGCGGAAGTTTATACGGACTGCACCATCATCATGGGCCAGCTCATTGGCAATAATAACCTGGAAAGATGGTGAAGACCCCACAGTGGGTGAAATGGCTAAACAACTCCTGGAGTACAAAGAAAATCTCTCCTCTTCCCTACAGGCCTGCGTCTCGGCTGTGGAGAAACTCTCTGAAGAGTTCCACCAACTTAAAGAGAATTTATCTTCCCCCCCACCTGAACGAACCAGTGGCCACCAACTAAAAGAGAATACTTTGGAGAAACTTTTTGAAGAGGTCCACCAACTTAAAGAGAGTGTATTTTCTTCCCCACCTGTACAAACCAGTGTCTCGGCTATTAGGGGTAAACGTGCATCCGTGCAAAGAAGACAATATGGTGGGTAAACACCCCGCGCCACCCTGTGGTTTTACCTACGTGACCATGGAGAGGACATGAGAAAATGGGATGGAAAATCTACTGAGACCCTAGAGGCACGGGTACGTGAGTTGCAAAAGAAAACAATTGGGAGAAAGGGGTTCTCTGAAAAGTTTGCTGCTCCAACTTCTAGCAGGCAGTCCTTTAAACACAGAAACGAAGATTCTGACCAGGACTAGAGGGGCCCTGCCTCCAGCCAGGGGGAGGAAAGGGACAACTGAGCTTATTGGACTGTGTGGATTCAATGGCCTGGCACGTCTGACGCACAGAAGTAGAAGGCTCTAGTAGACACCGGTGCACAATGTACTCTAATGCCATCAGGCTATAAAGGGCCAGAACCCATCTGTATTTATGGGGTGACGGGGGGATCCCAGCAGTTAACTGTATTGGAGGCTGAAGTGAGTCTAACTGGAAATGAGTGGCAAAAGCACCGTATTGTGACTGGCCCGGATGCTCCGTGCATCCTTGGCATAGACTATCTTAGAAGAGGATATTTCAAGGACCCAAAAGGGTTTCGCTGGGCTTTTGGCATAGCTGCCTTAGAGACAGAAGACATTAAACAGTTGTCTACCTTGCCCGGTCTCTCAGAGGACCCTTCTGTTGTGGGGTTGCTGAGGGTTGAAGAACAGCAAGTGCATATCGCTACCACAACTGTGCACCGGCGGCAATATCGCACCAACCGAGACTCCCTGATTCCCATCCATAAGCTAATTCGTCAACTGGAGAGCCAAGGAGTGATCAGCAAGACCCATTCACCTTTTAATAGTCCCATATGGCCAGTGCGAAAGTCTAATGGTGAGTGGAGACTAGCAGTGGACTATCGTGGCCTGAACGAAGTCACGCCACCACTGAGTGCTGCAGTGCCGGACATGCTAGAACTCCAGTACGAACTGAAATCCAAGGCAGCCAAGTGGTATGCCACAATTGATATCGCTAATGCATTTTTCTCCATCCCTCTAGCAGCAGAGTGCAGGCCACAGTTTGCTTTCACTTGGAGGGGAGTCCAATATACTTGGAATCAGCTGCCCCAGGGGTGGAAACATAGCCCTACCATTTGCCATGGACTGATCCAGTCTGCGCTGGAGCAGGGGGAGGCTCCTGAACACCTGCAGTACATCGATGACATCATTGTGTGGGGTGACACTGCAGAGGAAGTTTTTGAGAAAGGGAAGAAAATAGTCCAAATCCTTCTGAAGGCCGGTTTTGCCATAAAACAAAATAAAGTCAAAGGACCTGCACGAGAGATCCAGTTTTCCGGAATAAAATGGCAAGATGGACGTCGTCAAATCCCAATGGATGTGATCAACAAAATAACAGCTATGTCTCCACCAACTAGCAAAAAGGAAACACAACCTTTCCTAGGTGTCGTGGGGTTTTGGAGAATGCATATTCCAAATTACAGTCTGATTGTAAACCCGCTCTACCAAGTAACCTGTGAGAAGAATGATTTTGAATGGGGCCCTGAGCAACGACAAGCCTTTGAACAAATTAAGCAGGAAATAGTTCATGCAGTAGCCCTTGGGCCAGTCCGAACAGGACCAGATGTAAAGAATGTGCTCTACACCGCAGCCGGGGAGAATGGTCCCACCTGGAGCCTCTGGCAGAAAGAACCTGGGGAAACTCGAGGTCGACCCCTGGGGTTTTGGAGTCGGGGATACAGAGGATCTGAGGCCCGCTATACTCCAACCGAAAAGGAGATATTGGCAGCATATGAAGGAGTTTGGTCTGCTTCGGAAGTGGTCGGTACTGAAGCGCAGCTCCTCCTGGCACCCCGACTGCCGGTACTGGGTTGGATGTTCAAAGGAAGGGTCCCCTCTACACATCATGCAACTGATGCTACATGGAGCAAGTGGGTTGCACTGATTACTCAGCGGGCTCAAATAGGAAACCCCAGTCGCCCAGGAATCTTGGAAGTGATTATGGACTGGCCAGAAGGCAAATACTTTGGGATATCATCAGAGGAGGAGGTGGTCCATGCTGAAGAAGCCCCACTGTACCACAAGCTACCAGAAAATGAGAAGAAATATGCCCTGTTCACTGATGGGTCCTGTCGTATTGTGGGAAAGCATCGGAGATGGAAAGCTGCTGTATGGAGTCCTACACGAGGAGTTGCAGAAGCTGCTAAGGGAGAAGGTGAATCGAGTCAGTTTGCAGAAGTGAAAGCCATTCAGCTGGCCTTAGATATTGCTGAACGAGAAAAGTGGCCAGTTCTCTATCTCTATACTGATTCATGGATGGTAGCAAATGCCCTGTGGGGGTGGTTACAGCAATGGAAGCAGAACAACTGGGAACGCCGGGGGAAACCCATCTGGGCTGCTGCATTGTGGCAAGATATTGCTGCCCGGGTAGAGAACCTGGTTGTAAAGGTACGCCATGTAGATGCTCATGTGCCCAAGAATCGGGCTACTGAAGAACATCAAAACAACCAGCAGGTGGATCAGGCTGCTAAGATTGAAGTGGCTCAGGTGGACCTGGACTGGCAACACAAAGGTGAATTATTTATAGCCCGATGGGCCCATGACACCTCAGGCCATCAAGGTAGAGATGCAACATACAGATGGGCTCGTGATCGAGGGGTGGACCTGACCATGGACACTATAGCACAGGTTATTCATGATTGTGAAATGTGCTGCAATCAAGCAAGCCAAACGGTCAAAGCCTCTTTGGTATGGAGGACGATGGCTGAAATACAAATATGGAGAGGCCTGGCAGATTGATTACATCACACTCCCTCAAACCCGCAACGGCAAGCGCCACGTACTTACAATGGTGGAAGCAACCACCGGATGGCTGGAAACAGATCCTGTGCCCCATGCCACCGCCCGGAACACTATCCTGGGCCTTGAAAAGCAAGTCCTATGGCGACATGGCACCCCAGAAAGAATTGAGTCAGACAATGGGACTCATTTCCAAAACAACCTTATAGACACTTGGGCCAAAGAACATGGTATTGAGTGGGTGTATCACATCCCCTATCATGCACCAGCCTCCGGGAAAGTTGAATGATACAATGGCCTGTTAAAGACTACACTGAAAGCCATGGGTGCTGGGACATTCAAAAATTGGGATACACATTTGGCAAAGGCCACCTGGTTAGTCAATATTAGAGGATCTGCCAACCGAGCTGGACCTGCCCAATCCTTGATCTGAATCAATGTTTTCAGCTATCCCATATCTAGGGACTATTTGCTCCAGTGATACCTTAGCCACCGTGTTCGCAGTGGCAGATACCGAGGGGAAAGCTTACACCCACATCCACATTTTGTAACAGTAATTCCTCCTTGGGAGGTTGGAATTGCTCCAAAATCTGTTCTAGAACTTGCCCAAATAAATTTGGTGGTCCTGTAAACCCCTGAGGTAAAACAGTCCATCTGTATTGTTCCTTCCGCCCCATTTCAGGGTCTTTCCAGTCAGAGGTGAATATATCTTTGCTCTCAGGGCCTGAGAGCACTCCACTAATAACACTGTTATTCCAGTCTAACAATTTACTATTTGAATGCCCAATTTCATCATCAAATCCCTTCCCAGACACATGTGACGGTCTGCCTTCCCTCAGCCCCTCTGCACCTCCATTCAGGCAGAGAACCAGGTCAGGAACTGGTCTGACTGATTAATAAATAGTCTTTTTGTTCTTGCATGGTTACATGGAGGCTTAATGCTGGCACAGGGAAGTGGTCAAAAGTAGTAGCTGAAACAGGAGGGATACATAGTTGCTCTTGTATTTCATGATACTCATGATTACCATGCAAACAAAAGCATTTTATTTGCCTGTGGTGGTTTTACCCGGGTGGGTGGCCGAGCTCCACCACAACCGCTCTCTCACTCCCCCTCCTCAAAGAGGAACGGGGAGAAAATATGATGAAAAGGGCTCAAGGGTTGAGATAAGGACGAGGAGATCACGCAGTAATTACTGTGACGGGCAAAACAGACTCAGCATAGAGAGATAGTAAGATTTATTGCCTATTACTAACAAGCTAGGGAAGCGAGAAACAAAGGAAAGAAACCAAAAGCACCTTCCCCCCCATCCACCCTCTTCCACCTCCTCCCCCCGAGCGGCGCAGGGGAACGGGGAATTGGGGGTTATGGTCAGTCTATAGCGCTTCTTCGCCGCCGTTCCTTCTCGGTCACTCTCGTCCCCTGTGCTGTGGGGTCCCTCCCACGGGATGCAGTCCCTGCTGAACTGATCCGGCGTGGACTGCCCACAGGCAGCAGCTCTTCAAGAACTGCTCCAGATATGGGTCCGTACCACGGGGTCCATCCCTCAGGAGCAAACTGCTCCAACCTGGGTCCCCATGGGCAGCAGCTCCTGCCAGGTCACCTGCTCCTGCGTGGTCTCCTCTCCACGGGCTACAGGTCCGGCCCGGAATCTGCTCCGGCAGGGGTCTTCCACAGGCCGCAGTCTCCATCGGTGCAGGTCCACCTGCTCCACCGTGGTACTCCATGGGCTGCAGGGGGACAGCCTGCTTCACCATGGTCCTCACCACAGACCGCAGGGGACTTCTGCTCCGGCGCCTGGAGCACCTCTCCCCCTCCTTCTTCACTGACCTTGGTGCCTGCAAGGCTGTTCCTCACTCCTCTCACTCTCCCAGCTGCTGTGTGTGGCGCAGCGTTTTTTTGTTTTTTTTTTCCCCCCTGTCTTAAATATGCTCTCACAGAGGCGCAAAACAACATCGCTTATTGGCTCAGCTCTGGTCAGCAGTGGGGCCCTTATCTAACATGGGGCAGCTTCTAGATCCTTCTCACAAAAGCCACCCCTACGGCCCCCTGCTACCAAAACCTTGCCACGTAAACCCACTACATTGCCAAAGCTCACACTAAACATATTCCTTTGAATGAATTTTCAGAATACTGATTTGAAGAGAATGGAAAACAAGCTTGAGGAAATTTTACTGATCTTGACAGTATTTTGCTAATAACTGAGAGGCGGTACATATAGAAATGGTGTATAAAAATTTTTAACTGGTCTTTATTTCCATTTTGACATGCAAACAAAATTTGTTTGAAACATATATAAATTGGCAAATTATATCTGAATAATTAAGTCGATTGTTTATTTTTACAATCTTGAAAGGGAAACAAGCCACTGTTATATAAGGAACTCAGGTATCTTTTGTTTGACAGTAGTAGAAAAAAATTAGCGAAGCCTTAGGCCACAGTATGAGTTCCGCATCACCTGAACCTGGTATGTAGTGGTGGTTGAAAAACAGTGAGTGGCGTTGGGGGGGGGGGGGGGGGGGCCTGGGTGGCACCGATGCAGAAAGGGGGATATGCTGACCAAGGAAGGCACCAGATCAAAGCCTTCCCACGAGAGATAACAGAAGCCATCCTTCCCTGCAACAAAGAACCACCAATCTGAAGGAACATAACGGATATGTGCTGAGAACTGATTGGACTATAGTGGCCGAATCAAAGATTGTACGGGTATAAGAACCCAGGGAATGTTTTGAGCGGGATCCCTCCTTGGAGGCACACAGCTTGAGCTGATATATGGGTACCATTAAATTCTCGATGCATCAAATAAGAGTCGACTCGCTGAGTGAATTCTGGATACCTGGGGAGATCCATTCTGCTAGGGGAAACAACAGGATCCCCTAACAATCTATAGATTAGAATGACATGACCTCTTCCTTTCACTGAGTCCATTCCCAGAGACTTTGCTTTGTTACTTCAATTTCCATACTGTTTTCCATACTGTTATCTTCTGGAGACCATCAACTTGATGATATTTCCTGTAAAATTTTAGGTCTTTATGAAATAAAATAGAGTAATTTAGAACGGAAAAAAAAAAAAAAAGCATAAGAGAATCCACAGGTGCAAATGAGACACGGAACAAGATAAAGGATGTTGTTTTTTCAGGTCTTAGCTAACACAGTTGTATGTTAACCACAAGGACAGGATGACCCCAAAGATAAGGGAGTAAAAGACTGTATGCACATAGATAATGGAACCAGCGAGAACTGGCTTGGACTGCTGAAGTCTATCAAAGAAAGGAAAGGTCAGAAGTTTAGCAGCAAGGAAGACTTCTGGCCTTCATCAAAAGACCACCAGAGTATACCAGATGACCACCCAAGAACTCTAGTACGCATGCGAATAGGGGCGGGAACCTATGTTAATGATTCTTCAGAGACCTAATGAATATGCAAGAGACTTACGGGAAATGAAATAAATATGTATATATCCCATTAATATAAGCACACTGCCAGTAACCCTTGGGGGGTGTGTGTTAGGCGGAGCAATCCCACACACACCTGGCGCCATAATAAAAAATGCCTGCTTAATAACTTTGGTTATTGAGTTTTCACTATGTCACAAATAAACTCTAATCAGCTTGAATTATACTGCAATGTGTGCAGAAACACATTCTCTTTGTAGTTTTTAATTGTTAGTTATCAAAACTCTTAATCCAAAGGTTCCTGTGCTAGACTGCGTTTTAGATCTGACAAATATGAAAATCATGAACACTAAGTGGGACTGCAGAGCTCTAGTTGTGGGGCACTATTGAAAACTGAAAAGAACGAGTGACTTTTTTCTTGGATTATGTTGGTTTTGTTGCTTCAGGTTGGCGATTCTTTGTTGCGGGGCAGAATGATTTCTGTTATCTCCTGGGGCAGGCTCTCATCTGGTGCCATCCTTTGGTCAACACATCCCCTCTTCCCCCATTGGCACCACCCAGACCCCCACGCAATGCCGCTCAATCACAACTACATATCAGGTTCAGGTTACACAGAGTTAGTTAGCTACTTGAAAAGAAACTTTATTTTGTGCAGGTGGCAGAAATTTTTGTAAAAGCATTTCCTAAACCTGAAGATGCAAGGATTCCACTAGGATATAAATATGGTCTTCAGCAACAACTCAGACACTGTATTGTTAAAGTAACGTGCATCTTTCTTCAGGAAATATTAAACGAACATTCTTTTTTACCCTGTTACCATAAAAGCCAGTTGAAGAAACTCTCTAAAACTCAATTTTGGATTTTTAGGAAGCAGGCATTCTTTTTATTGCAACGCTGGATGCACAGGGGATAGTTCGTCCTAGTGCGCATACCTGGCTCAAAAACTCTTCAGCTTATATGCACTGCAGGTGTTACATATGCAAAAGTTTTCCCATAAGGAATATACATATTCAATACTTTACCCTGAAATCATTTGTATGGTGTCCATCCCTTTGGGCATGTGCTGTTAAATGGGTCAGTGGTCTTCAGGGGTCTTTGAGATCTCCCGGTGATCATTTTTTTGGTGTCCACTAGTTGAACTCTACCTTAACGCATGTGCAGTGCGGGTCATCCCAGATGGTTCGTCTCTTTTTCCCAGTTATCTGGTCCTAAACTGGTCCTAGTGGGTTTTAATCACAGTGATCAGCAAGGCCTAAGGCTTCTTACCTATTTGTGCATATTATTAACAAAGCTCAAGGTTTTCTTATCCTTTTTGTACGTACCAAAGTTTCAAAGTTGCTCAAGCAAGCATAATTTATGCACTACGAAGATACAGTGAAGCCTTTGTTCAAGGCATCAACCCTGCTTAGTTAATAAATTGTGACAATTGTGCATATTTTTTTTTCTAAACAGTACTTTTGGACTGGAACTAAAAAGAATTGATGAGGAGTGATCCAAATCACAGAGAACTTGATATTACATTAATCTGAACTGCAGATTTGTATTTGGAGATGAAGCATTATTGTTCAGAACTGCAGGGATGCATCAGACAGGTTATGTTCAAGGCTGACCTTGAAATTGAAAATCCATCTCCACACAGAAGTCTTCAGAATCAAAAGAAGTTTTCTCTCAAATCTGAAGCAAATGGATTTTCTCAAGGAATCATTACATATCATTTGCCTTTGCTCACAGCACATGTAATCTAAGCAGGTGTAGAATAATTGCCTAAGGTGACTGGGAAAATTAAACTAATATTCACATTTTAAAGAAAATGTACAGCACCGAAGAAGCTTTCAGGGTGGAGTGTAGCTGCACTGCCTAAACGTTCAATGGCTTCTATCAGACATTTTACCCCATTGGGAACAAATTGAAGAAAATGATCATCAATTAATTGTAAATGCCCTTGGAAAAATACAAGGTAATACTTCCCTTGCCTTGAGCTGCATCCAAGCACAGTTATGGATACTGTCTGTAAAAGCAGCTATTACTAGAGAGGGAGAAGGAGGAACCTTACCCACTGAAATTCAAAAATTGATTCGGAATAATGCTTCGGAATTTGAAAAGGAGTTTCAAGTATGGTGGCAATTAGTCAACTTTAAAATTATTGCCTTTATACTTACCATAAACAATGCCACAGTATACAATGTATATCCAATAATTGCATTAGGCAATCATAATGGAACTATACTTTATCCTAAGGAGCATAAAGAATGGGCCCATCAAAAGGGAGGAAAGTGGCCTAATGAAACCCTTGAAACTGTACTTGTATATATTGGGAAAGGTTGTGTTTGCATGGGAACCTATTGTGATTCTATAGTCATAGATAATACTATTGTAAATACAAGTAATCACGCTAATGTTTGTGTTTGTAACTTTACCAAAATTCTAGGATGTGATTTTAGTTACTCAGCTCCTGTCACCTCTTACCAACTTCTTACAGCCAATTATACTCTACTTCATGATCTGCTGCTTACTCCTATTGGAATGAACCTTACCCTGGTGAAGAAATTACTGTTACATGAAGATTTGAAGCAGTTGATGAAACAAGTTCAAGAAAATAGACAAAAGACTCTGATTACTGTCCATCGTGATATAGAAGAAATACATCGAGTGAGGGAAAGGGTAAAGAAAGATGAAAAACACCACTGGTGGGACACTTTGTTTGGATGGTTGCCAGCTGCCACAGGAATCTTCAACAAGATGCTTCGCCCTGTTGTCGTTTTGTTAATACTCACTGCATTATGTTTTATACTAACAATTACTTTGTATGTTAAACTTTGGATTACATATACTCGATAATCCTCATCACAAGAACATATGTGATACGCTCGATACATTCCAGATGTCGTGAAGCTTGAGTGACTATAGTCACGGGGTGGATTATGTGGAGTAATTGCCTAAGGTGACTAGGAAAATTAAACTAATATTCAAATTTTAAAGAAAATGTACAGCATTGAAGAAGCCTTCAGGGTAGGGTGTAGCTGCATTACCTAAGCGTTCCCTAGGCCTCCAACCTTAGATGCTATCGCACTAGGGGAACCTGGTGTGCTGAACCTAAGGAACAGAGTGTATCTGAATCTAAGGAACGGAGTGTAGAGCAGAGTGGAGACACCGCGGCTAGGCTCTGTGACAAGATGGGGACTTGACTGTTCTTGTGCACACCGAGACTGATAAACTGCACATTTGCTACCCTGAGCCAACTACCCGTCATGTTTTTGATGAAATGCTGTACTCTAGTGAACCTTGCTCATTATAATATCATTATAATACCAAAACACACCTCCATCCCAAAAGCTACCCGCCTCCACGGTACGACCCCCCCCCCCCCCCCCGCACTGAGCACTGTCCTGGTTTCAGCTAGGACACAGTTAATTTTCCTCCTAGTAGCTGGTAGGGTGCTATGTTTTGGATTTAGGCTGAGAATAATGTTGATAACACGCTGATGTTTCAATTGTTGCAGAGCAGTGCTTACACCAAGCCAAGGACTTTTCAGCTTCTCGCTCTGTCCTGCCAGTGGGCAGGCTAGGGGTGCGGCAGGAGCTGGGAGGGGACAGACCCAGGACAGCTGACCCAAACTGGCCAAAGGGGTATTCCATACCATCTGACGTCATGCTAAACAATATATAGGGGTGGCTGGCTGGGGTGGGAGGACCGGCTGCTTGGGGATAGGGTGAGCAAATGGCTGTGTGGCGCTTAGCCGCCGGCCGTGTTAAACCACAACAAGCACGCGCTCTGAATTTCTCGGAGCCTATACCTTTAAACCAAAGCGAGAAAACTTCACCAATCGTAACCAAGACATACATGACTAGAGTCACTCAAGCTCCACCTAAAAGATAGAAAATAATACAAATTGGCTTAAGATAGAGGGGATGTGAGGGAAGATACCATTGTGACTTCTGGGAGCAGCTGACGAGCTGAGTGTTGTCGTTCCCCCCCCCCCCCTCCCCCCCCTCCCCGGACACCTTTGGGTAAGATTTGAACACTTGGTTATACCAGGTGTCTCCGTGGAAACTTAGAAATCTCTAGAGTCTTTGTGCCTTTTAATGCATTAATAACCAGGCTGTGTTACCAGTGTACTTTTGGCACGCTAGTGTGCTTTTGCAGACAGTGAATTTATCCCTGGCAGTCCAAAGAAACTATGTACCTGTTGCTTTAATAAATTGCACTAGATTGCATTGTTCCTAGTCGTGATAGTTCTCATTGAATGCGACCAAACACTTCAAGTGTGGCCGTGGTAGTTCATGGAACGCGACTAGAATGAGGGTGTGCTATGTTATTTGTGATTTCGTGATCGTGATAGTTCAGTACCCTGAACCCAACTGGATTTATATCGGCTAATTGGCTACACCTCTTAATGTGACAGAGAAATTGGCATAGTCAGTAGGATTGCCATGGATAAACTGCTGCAAAAATGCAAATGTGCCCTTTCCCAGGTTGGGAAGGAGTGGGCTCAAAAATTTTGGAAAAATTGAGAGAAAGTGGTAGAATGCATTAAACAGTGTCAGGCTGCACAAAAGATTGGAGTGAGAAAAGGTAAAGGTGTAATCTGTGCAGTATTAGGAGCCCGTTTGTCTTGTGCTCAGCAAGAAGCTAAGGAAACTCCTGCTCCCAAACCAATTTCTGATGTGGAATATACAGCTTTAAAATTGGAAAATGAGGTGTTAAAGTCATCATTAGCCTTTGAAAGGGAGATGGGAAAAACATTAGGAATCAGAGTGGATAAACTTTTGAATGAGAATAATCATCTTAAACAATTACCGGAAAGGGTTAATCACCCGTTACATAAAATGCAACCTTCTGCTCCAGTTAAGCAGGTTCATAGATTAATGCGTAGTGCAGACCCTGAAAGCTGGGATCGTGATATTTGGTTTGACAGTGATGATGAGGTCAAAGAGACTGCTGATTCTGAACCTCAGTTGATTTCCTTGAGACCTTTGGTTAAAACTGAGACCACTGTTACTGATGAAGATGAAATCTGCACTAATGTGCGAACCATCCCATGGTCACCAGCAGAGTCGATAAAAATACAGGAGAAGTTCTCAAGGCGGTCAGGAGAATCGGAAGTTGAGTATGTGTGGAGAGTTTCTCTTGAAGGAGGAGATCAAATTATGTTGGGTGAGGAAGAAGCAGGAGGCTTTTGGGGACCAGGAGTATTTTTAACTACCACACCAGGAGACCATAATTACTCCTTAACTGCATGAGCTGCATACTGGGCAGGTGGTATAGATCCCCAGGAGAGAGGGGAACCACTGGAAATTAGAGCTGCAGGCTATTCTGACCTGGCTGTAGCAGTACAGAAAGCAGCCTGCATACAGGCGATATATGAAAGAAATGAATTTAGGAAATCCCCGATGTTAGCTCCTATCGACCCAGCTCGATTAACCCCTCTTATCTGTGGCCTCCCTGATTGTTTCAAGATGTTTGTAGCAAATACCCAGGATCGCATACAAGCTGCTCGTAGGGATGGTGGTCTCAGTCGTAGACAAAATCCGCACTCCCCCATTCCCACCTGAAGTGAATTAGTACAAGATATAGACAAGTAAGGATGCCGAATGGGCTGGATTAGTTCATCCAGTACTAGGCCCCCAGATCACTCCTGGCGAGTTCGCCAAATCCATACTCAGAAACCCAGATACCCCAATTTCAAAGAGAGATTCAAACTTACTAAGGAATGGGGTGAGTTGTGGTGTAAGGCCCTAGCTTTGGGTGTACCCTGACCAATCTTGCATGGCGTCTCCACGGAGGATGTTCGTACATTAGCCCGATCTCTGGATAACAAAAATATTCCAGATGGGGAGAATTCACAGAATCATAGAATCATAGAATATCCCGAGTTGGAAGGGACCCATAAGGGTCATCAAGTCCAACTCCTGGCACCACACACGTCTGCCCAAAAGTATAGACCATGTGACTAAGTGCACAGTCCAAACGTTTCTTAAATTCAGACAGGCTTGGTGCAGTGACTACGTCCCTGGGGAGCCTGTTCCAGTGTGCGACCACCCTCTCGGTGAAGAACCTCTTCCTGATGTCTAGCCTAAACCTCCCCTGCCTCAGCTTAACACCGTTCCTGTCACTGGTGATAACGGACAATAGGTCAGCGTCTGCCTCTCCATTCCCCCTCGCGAGGAAGTAGTAGACTGCGATGAGGTCCCCCCTCAGCCTCCTCTTCTCCAGGCTGAACAGGCCAAGTGACCTCAGCCGCTCCTCATATGTCTTCCCCTCTAGGCCCTTCACCAGCTGGACACTCTCCAACAGTTTAATGTCCTTTTTGTACTGTGGTGCCCAGAACTGCACGCAGAACTCGAGGCGAGGCCGCACCAGCGCAGAGTAGAGCGGGACAATCGTTTCCCTCGACCGACTAGCAATGCCGTGCTTGATGCACCCCAGGGTACGGTTGGCCCTCCTGGCTGCCAGGGCACACTGCTGGCTCATATTCAGCTTGCTGTCAACCACAACCCCCAGATCCCTCTCTGCGGGGCTGCTCTCCAGCGTCTCGTCGCCCAGTCTGTACGTATACCCAGGGTTGCCCCATCCCAGGTGCAGGACCCGGCACTTGCTCTTGTTAAACTTCATGCGGTTGGTGATCGCCCAGCTCTCCAATCTGTCCAGATCTCTCTGCAAGGCCTTTCCACCCTCATCCGAGTCCACAACTCCTCCAAGTTTGGTGTCGTCGGCAAATTTGCTCAAAACACCTTCAAGTCCTACATCCAAATTGTTTATAAAAACATTGAAGAGGACTGGCCCTAAAATGGAGCCTTGGGAGACCCCACTAGTGACCTTCCGCCAGCCAGATGTGGCCCCAGTTACCACAACCCTTTGAGCCCTGCCCGTCAGCAAATTGCTCACCCATCGTATGATGTTTTTGTTTAGCTGTATGCTGGACATTTTATCCAGTAGGATCCTATGGGAAACCATGTCAAAAGCTTTGCTGAAGTCCAAAACGTTCGCATCAGCTGGTTTCCCTTGATCGACTAGGTGGGTGATCTTATCATAAAAAGAAATCAAATTTGTTAGGCAGGACCTACCCCTCATGAACCCATGTTGGCTGGGACCAATGACTGCATTGTCCCCTAGGTGCGCTTCAATAACTTCAAGGATCATCCTCTCCATAATTTTACCAGGCACTGACGTGAGACTGACAGGCCTGTAATTGCTAGGGTCTTCTTTCTTACCCTTCTTGAAAATTGGCACAACATTTGCCAGCTTCCAGTCTACTGGGACCTCTCCGGATTCCCAAGACTGTTGAAAAATAATTGAGAGAGGTCCCGCGATGACGTCAGCCAGCTCTTTAAGCACTCTGGGATGAATCCCATCCGGACCCATGGACTTGTATGGATCCAGGTGGAGCACCAAATCCCGCACACGTTCAGGGTCGGTTGGGAGTTTATCATTCCCACCGTCATGGTCCTCCAGCTCAGGGCACCCTGGGTCCCGAAGCCCATCACCAGTGTTGAAGACAGAGGCGAAGAAGGAATTAAATGTCTCTGCTTTGCCGATGTCCTTGTCTGCGAGGTGGCCTTCGCTATCAAGTAGCGGACCTATGTTTTCTTCGGTCCTCCTTTTTCTGTTCACATATCTAAAAAAACCCTTTTTATTGTCTCCCACAGACTTGGCCAGCTTCAACTCTAGTTGGGCTTTGGCCACACGAATTTTCTCCCTACAAACACAAACAGCGTCCCTGTATTCCTTCCTCGTCGCCTGACCCTCCTTCCAGCAGCCGTACACTTTCTTTTTTCGCCTAAGCTCCAGTAGAAGATCCCTGGTCAGCCAGGCCGGTCTTCTGCCCCGCTTGTGTGACTTCCAATATTTTGGAATCGCCTGGTCCTGTGCTTTTAGGAGGCAGTGCTTAAAGACTGACTAGCACTGATGGACGCCAATGCCTTCAAAAGCAGTTTCCCAGGGGACCTTGCTGACTAGTTCCCTGAGCAGCCTGAAGTCTGCTTTCCCCATATCCAGGGCCGAAGTTTTGGTGGCAGTTTTCCTTCTGTCACCATAAATTCTAAACTCAACCACTTCATGGTCACTATGACCGAGACGGCCGCCAGTTGCCACGTCTCCCACAAGACCCTCTCTGTTCTCCAGCAACAGATCTAGGAGGGCACCTTTCCTAGTTGGCTCCCTTAGCACCTGCACCAAGAAGTTATCATCTAGGTGCTTTATGAACCTCCTGGACTTGCTCATGTCAGCCGTGTGGTGATCCCAGTTGACGTCTGGCAAGTTGAAATCCCCCATTAGGACAAGGGGAGTTGATCTTGAGGCATCTCTTAGTTCCGCAAAGAATAATTCATCGGCGTTGTCGTCCTGGCCGGGTGGTCTGTAATAGACTCCCACAACGACATCCCCTTTATTTGTTCGTTGAGAATTGCCTAACTAGAAAACCCCCATCCCATAAGGAAAGTGCAGCTTCTGCACCAAGCCCAATTGACGAGGCAGAATCTCAGCAAAAAAACTCCTATCCCCGGAGAGGGCAGTGAGCCACCTTGCTCTGCAGGTATTAGCAGTTCAATGGCTCTCTGATGAATACTCTGAACCTACCATTGCCATTTCCATTGGACCCCGAAAAATATTGGTAAACTTTCTCATTGACACCGGGGCCCAAATGTCAGTGATTACCTATGAGACAGCACAAACCCTGGGCATAAGACCTGGCCAACGCAGGGTTAAATTCACAGGAATCGATGGTGTGGAAAAAGAATGCCCCACCACAAAAATTTCACTCTGGCTGCCAGAGGAATGAAAATTAACCAGAGCAGAAGTATTAGTCGGTGCTGCATATACTAATGTTTTAGGATTTGACATACTGTGTGGGCAAATGTGGAAACTTCCAGATGGAACCGTGTGGAGTTTCGTAACACAAAAAGGGATTCAGGCATAGTGAAACTGAGTCTGTTACAAACATCTGTACCCTTACCCCCCTCTAAAATCACTAATGTTCGGCAATATCCATTGCCAGCAGTAGCACTTATGGGGACTGACAGGGTGGTAACAGAATTGGAAGGAAGAGGCATTATTAAAAGGACTCATTCACCTTAGAATTCACTGGTGTGGCTGGTAAAGAAACCAACTGGGCAACGGCGTTTTACAGTGGATTACAGACAGATAAATCTAAAATTACAGACAGTTAAGATCGCCACTTGCCGAGGCGATCGGCTCCGGGGCAGACGCGTTCTGCAGCGGAGCGGGGGATCGAGACAGGCAGGGCTTTTTTTTCGGCATCGAGGCCACTCGAAGCAGCCGAGGGAGCCGCCAGGAGCCGGCAGCCCTCGCGAGGGAGGCTGACGAGGCGTAGGCGGAGCCAGCAGCGCCCCCTCCCCGGCCGTTCAAAAGCAGCTCCTAGGGAGCGCGAGCGACTAGGAGCGCGGCGAACAGGACAGGCAAACAGGGTGTGGCACGTCAGAAGGGCGGGGCGCGGCAGTTTGCGTGGCGGTTTGCGCAGGCAGGGCAAGCAGGGAGGGCCCCTCGCCGCTCTTTTGCAGCGGTCTTTCCCTTCAGTACTTGTAACCTGCCTGCGAGGAACCTGGTCGTGGTATCAACCAGGCAGAAAAACATGGCCTCCGCATCTCTTGCGGCCTCTCCAGCCGCAGTCGCCAATGTGGCTACTCAGACGGAGGGCTCGGGGAAACACGCAGCCATCCAGGTCTTGGGCTGCAGGGTGTGCCTGAGTCTTCTGTCGGTATCCGACAGCAGCAGCGAGGGGTATGCCTGTGGGAGGTGTGCCCAGATTGAAGAGCTGCTCAAACAGGTAGCGGAGCTTCGGGAGGAGGTGAGCAGGCTCAGGAGCATCAGGGAGTCAGAGAGGGAAATTGACTGTAGGAAGCATACTCTACCCTCTCTGAGACAGACTCACGAGCCTGCCACAGCACTAATGTCTCCTGCTACACAGAAGACAAAAGTTCCCTCATCCCGCCAGGCAGTAGGAGGAGACCTAGGCCAAGGGGGGGGAATGGAGGCAGGTTCCTGCTCGGGGTGGTAGGCGAGCCCTGTCCCTGCCCACCTCACCGTCCCATCTACCCTTATATAACAGGTATGAGGCTCTAGAACACGACAGTCAGAACAATGAAGTAGGCGAAAGCCCATCCCAGTTGGAGAGGATGCCTAAGGCAAGGCAACCTATCCCCCGCATTGCTACATCTTCTGTCAAAAAAGAAAGAAGGGTTATTGTCATGGGGGGCTCCCTTTTGAAAGGGACAGAGGGCCCAATATGCCGACCGGACCCAACCCACAGGGAAGTCTGTTGCCTCCCTGGCTCGGGTGAGAGACTTCGCTAAGAAAGTCAAGCGCCTGGTACGGCCCACCGACTACTACCCGCTACTGGTCTTTCAGGCTGGTAATGACGAGGTAGCAACGAGAAGTCCGAGAGCGATCAAAAGGGACTTCAGGGCTTTGGGGCGACTACTTAAAGGATCAGGGGCACAGGTTGTGTTTGCCTCTGTCCTTCCGATAGGGGGGATCGATGCTGACAAACAGACTCATCACATTAACACGTGGCTTCGGGACTGGTGCAACTGGCAGAATTTTGGGTTTTTCGATCACGGGAAGGTCTACGCGACACCGGGCTTGCTGGCACCAGATGGGGTGCGCCTCTCTCAGAGAGGGGTGAGGATTTTGGCTCAGGAGTTGGCAGGGCTGATAGATAGGGCTTTAAAGTAGAGTCGAAGGGGGGAAGTGGATAAAACCAGACACGCCGGTGATGAGCTAAGGGATGGTGTGCTAGAATCAGAGGGACTGTGTGCTAGTGAGGCCCTTTGGTCGGCTACACAAAGTGCTGCGTGTAGGGAGGCGCATTTGAAGTGCTTCTACACAAACGCACGCAGTATGAGGAATAAAATGGATGCGCTAGAAGTCTTGGCCCAGTCCCACAGCTACGACATCATCGGCATAAGCGAAACCTGGTGTGATGAGTCCTGTGGCTGGTGTGTTGCAATAGATGGTTACAGGCTCTTCAAGAGGGACAGGCAGGGTAGGCGAGGTGGCGGGGTGGCGATGTATGTGAAGAATGGGCTGGACTGTGTGGAACTTCAAGTTGGGGATGGCAAAGTTGAGAGCCTCTGGGTAAGGATTAAGGGACGAACAAATAAAGGGGATGTCGTTGTGGGAGTCTATTACAGACCACCCGGCCAGGACGACAACGCCGATGAATTATTCTTTGCGGAACTAAGAGATGCCTCAAGATCAACTCCCCTTGTCCTAATGGGGGATTTCAACTTGCCAGACGTCAACTGGGATCACCACACGGCTGACATGAGCAAGTCCAGGAGGTTCATAAAGCACCTAGATGATAACTTCTTGGTGCAGGTGCTAAGGGAGCCAACTAGGAAAGGTGCCCTCCTAGATCTGTTGCTGGAGAACAGAGAGGGTCTTGTGGGAGACGTGGCAACTGGCGGCCGTCTCGGTCATAGTGACCATGAAGTGGTTGAGTTTAGAATTTATGGTGACAGAAGGAAAACTGCCACCAAAACTTCGGCCCTGGATATGGGGAAAGCAGACTTCAGGCTGCTCAGGGAACTAGTCAGCAAGGTCCCCTGGGAAACTGCTTTTGAAGGCATTGGCGTCCATCAGTGCTAGTCAGTCTTTAAGCACTGCCTCCTAAAAGCACAGGACCAGGCGATTCCAAAATATTGGAAGTCACACAAGCGGGGCAGAAGACCGGCCTGGCTGACCAGGGATCTTCTACTGGAGCTTAGGCGAAAAAAGAAAGTGTACGGCTGCTGGAAGGAGGGTCAGGCGACGAGGAAGGAATACAGGGACGCTGTTTGTGTTTGTAGGGAGAAAATTCGTGTGGCCAAAGCCCAACTAGAGTTGAAGCTGGCCAAGTCTGTGGGAGACAATAAAAAGGGTTTTTTTAGATATGTGAACAGAAAAAGGAGGACCGAAGAAAACATAGGTCCGCTACTTGATAGCGAAGGCCACCTCGCAGACAAGGACATCGGCAAAGCAGAGACATTTAATTCCTTCTTCGCCTCTGTCTTCAACACTGGTGATGGGCTTCGGGACCCAGGGTGCCCTGAGCTGGAGGACCATGACGGTGGGAATGATAAACTCCCAACCGACCCTGAACGTGTGCGGGATTTGGTGCTCCACCTGGATCCATACAAGTCCATGGGTCCGGATGGGATTCATCCCAGAGTGCTTAAAGAGCTGGCTGACGTCATCGCGGGACCTCTCTCAATTATTTTTCAACAGTCTTGGGAATCCGGAGAGGTCCCAGTAGACTGGAAGCTGGCAAATGTTGTGCCAATTTTCAAGAAGGGTAAGAAAGAAGACCCTAGCAATTACAGGCCTGTCAGTCTCACGTCAGTGCCTGGTAAAATTATGGAGAGGATGATCCTTGAAGTTATTGAAGCGCACCTAGGGGACAATGCAGTCATTGGTCCCAGCCAACATGGGTTCATGAGGGGTAGGTCCTGCCTAACAAATTTGATTTCTTTTTATGATAAGATCACCCACCTAGTCGATCAAGGGAAACCAGCTGATGCGAACGTTTTGGACTTCAGCAAAGCTTTTGACATGGTTTCCCATAGGATCCTACTGGATAAAATGTCCAGCATACAGCTAAACAAAAACATCATACGATGGGTGAGCAATTTGCTGACGGGCAGGGCTCAAAGGGTTGTGGTAACTGGGGCCACATCTGGCTGGCGGAAGGTCACTAGTGGGGTCTCCCAAGGCTCCATTTTAGGGCCAGTCCTCTTCAATGTTTTTATAAACAATTTGGATGTAGGACTTGAAGGTGTTTTGAGCAAATTTGCCGACGACACCAAACTTGGAGGAGTTGTGGACTCGGATGAGGGTGGAAAGGCCTTGCAGAGAGATCTGGACAGATTGGAGAGCTGGGCGATCACCAACCGCATGAAGTTTAACAAGAGCAAGTGCCGGGTCCTGCACCTGGGATGGGGCAACCCTGGGTATACGTACAGACTGGGCGACGAGACGCTGGAGAGCAGCCCCGCAGAGAGGGATCTGGGGGTTGTGGTTGACAGCAAGCTGAATATGAGCCAGCAGTGTGCCCTGGCAGCCAGGAGGGCCAACCATACCCTGGGGTGCATCAAGCACGGCATTGCTAGTCGGTCGAGGGAAACGATTGTCCCGCTCTACTCTGCGCTGGTGCGGCCTCGCCTCGAGTTCTGCGTGCAGTTCTGGGCACCACAGTACAAAAAGGACATTAAACTGTTGGAGAGTGTCCAGCTGGTGAAGGGCCTAGAGGGGAAGACATATGAGGAGCGGCTGAGGTCACTTGGCCTGTTCAGCCTGGAGAAGAGGAGGCTGAGGGGGGACCTCATCGCAGTCTACTACTTCCTCGCGAGGGGGAATGGAGAGGCAGACGCTGACCTATTCTCCTTAATCACCAGTGACAGGACCCGTGGGAACGGTGTTAAGCTGAGGCAGGGGAAGTTTAGGCTGAACATCAGGAAGAGGTTCTTCACCGAGAGGGTGGTCGCACACTGGAACAGGCTCCCCAGGGGAGTAGTCACTGCACCAAGCCTGTCTGAATTTAAGAAGCGATTGGACTGTGCACTTAGTCACATGGTCTATACTTTTGGGCAGACCTGTGCGGTGCCAGGAGTTGGACTTGATGACCCTTATGGGTCCCTTCCAACTCGGGATATTCTATGATTCCATGACTGTAGGAAATGCTAACACCACACCTTTGACTGCCACAGTTCCAAACGTGGCAGAGATAGTGAAAGCCTTCTGTGCATCTACCAATACAATCACCCCAAATGTATATTATAAACTAGAAGAACATCGTACAGGATTTTACACTGGACAACCTGTGCTGGTGAAAATGCCTCAGATTGGAACAGTAGAAATGGTACTAACTACCCCCAAAAATCCCTACGCTTGGGAAGTCAAAGATTGTAATCTCCCCCTCTTACTAACCCTGCCGCTTGAATACAACCGAGCATATTTTCTTTGCTTTTGTGTTCACAGGAATCCTGAGTGAACTGCATGTGGACAGCTGGAGAATGACAAATCAGCAGTTTGGATTCATAATGCTATGTTTTACCCTGACCTTAATGCAATCCCCTTTGGTTCGTAGCCAAAAAGACCCAGAATGGCCGTGGTCCCAAGCCCATGTTAAATACACTGGAATTTTGGGAACACGTGCCATCAGGAAGAATTAAACTTAGTTACTGTGTTTGTGCATGGAGCTGAGGTGTTTCACTGTGACATCTCATGATGACCCTTGGAACCATGCATTGTCACGATATAATGCAAATGTTGGAACACTGCAAAACAAAACGGACCTAAATCTCTCTACTTTAGTTTTACATGGAAACAAAATATTTCAAAAAGATGAATGGAGTTGCAGCAGGAAGCACAAATTCAATGGATTTCGCATCTATGCATGTATTTGTCTTGTAGGAATTTAAGTGCAATTCAGGTTCTGTATTATTCTGTATAAGCATAAACCCTAACAAGAGAACTAAACAACTAAAGAGACAGAAAGAAGGCTGTTGTCCAAAGAAAGCATAAGTCTTCAGTCTGTGCTCGTGAAGGCAAAATGAGAAACAGATGATTCCTGTATAGTTTCTCAAAACTAAAACAGCTGTAGTGACAGACTTGGGTCGTTTACAACAAATTCTGTAGCCCTTTATGCTGGACAGAGTATTTGAAATAAGGAATAGGCAAAACTAATTCAGTTGTTGTTTTGGGTGAAGGGAAATGAGGAAGCGCATTGCAAATGAGCTGATTCACCAGAAAGGGTGATTTGGGGTGGGGGAAGGGGAAAGGATTACATCCAAATATAGCAGCTGAAGAATTGCCCTATGCAGTGTAGTTTGGTGCTTGTAATTATAATTTCCAAAAGACAGAGACTACATTGCAAAAGCAGAGCTAGTATCCTGTTTTGACTATCTAGTCAATACACTGGAGGGTGGGGTGGGGACTGAATGCAGCTGCATCACCAATCTAGCATTTAGGAACCAAGATACTTGTTTTCAAAAGAAAAATATGAGCCTTTCAACATAGCTTCACTAAGTACACTTATGGAGAAAAGCTCTTCCAAATGAAAACAGTTTCTTTAGTCACTGAAATACTGAGAAATACTTGCTACTCTGTGTCACAGATTGTTGCAACTGGGACAACTCCAGTGCTGTAGATTCCCCTGCCTGGAGAGATGATTGCTAAAATGTATGCCACACTTGTACAACCACTAAACTGGTGTTTGGTTGCCTGAGCTAGTGCTGTTCCACATGGACAAGTCATTCCCCCCCCCCAAAAAAAAAAAAAAAAAAAAGAACCCACAGGCTAAGGATTTTTATGAGGATGTTTGGAAGAAACATTTTACAACTCAGTATCTGCAAACAGTGTATGCAATTACATGTATGTCAATGAAAGCTATCCCTTCCTAATACAAGGAAGTCCAAAATCAAGCGGGAAACAGTGCCTCTGAATCATGTAGAAATTAGAAATGATGTAGATATGTCTGATGGGCTGAACATAGACTGGCAAGAATTCTCTCAGAATAATCCAAAAATAGATTCCTTGTATGCTTTACAGGTGCCTCAGTCATAATTTGAGCATTATGAGCATAGTGAGAAAGTGATCAACGAAGTGGATGTGCATTTTAGGATAGAAATTTGTATCATTTTGGAAGGGTCCTAACTGAACTTTTAAAACATTTATTTTAAATAAATGAAGTATGAAAATACTGTGACTTTATTTGTATATAACAGTAACACTTTAATATTTAGTCAAAGAACCATGAAATCTAAAAACTCACTACTTACATTAAGAACTCACCCATTACAACTCAGTACTTTAAATGATAATATGACAAATTCTCTGACGGATATGAAAATGTTTGTATGGTTATGGTGTGGTCACTCTTTGGTGAGTGGGAGCAAGCTAAGATACAGGATTTGTGCCTTGAGCTCCTGCTATTTCTAGTGCATGAGACTTAAAGAGCGTTGGGCATGTGAACAAAAAGCTTTAGGTGTTTGTTTGAATTTAACTCCATTAACATCTGTCTGGGGCTTGGAGTTAAAATGCATTAGCTTTATAATAAAGATCGGTTGAATTGATCCGTTCATTAACCTGGAACATTAACACCTGCATTTAGGCAGAATATCCGGCTGCTTAACTAGCACCAGATGTCAGACTCCATTACAAACTTTTTGTCATGAGCCACAAATACATTTAAGAATTATTTCAGTGCTACAAGGTGTTTCATGTTATAGCTAATGTTTAGCGCAACCTAATTATTCCACATTAACAATATTTTCACTAGTAACATCACAAGGGCAAAAGAAACGCTAAAGTTTGACTCAGATTTTAAAATGGTAAATAGCTTTTTAATGGCCACACTTCACTAAAATACTTACACTGAATTTTGCCCACATCTACCTTTACACATTAGTTGTTGATATAAGCAATAGAGAACTTCAAAAACATACAAAAGGGCATTACCGAATTGTTTAAAAATACTTATTTGTAATTAAAGTTTTGCCAAAAAACTATTGTGATCTTTTATAGCTGCAGATAACGAAAATACTTAAGAATTATTCCGCAATTTTACAATACTGTGGTGAAAGATTAAAAATAACCATCTCATTCTTATTTAGATTGTGGAAATGTCCATGTTTTCTTAGAAAGTACAATATGGTTACCATTAATTCTAAAAACTTGACAATATCTCTTTGCAATGCAAGCTACCACAACAAGGTTCCACGTACAGAACTTGTACGCAAAGGGAAAAAGCAGGAAGAATAAAAAAATCAATAATTATAGTTATGCATGTAAAAATCTATAGCCATACAGTGAAAAAATACTACAAAGCTATGTCAAAACAAACGAGTAAAATTCTGTTATTGTATCAGTTACTGCACTGCAGCACTTTTTTTCCCCTTGCTTTTTATTTTTTTAATGTAAAACACCCCTCATCTTGGTACATGCTGTTGCCAGTAACGTGGTTCATGTTGGTAAACCCATAACTGCTACTCAGAGGCTGAGTACTGCACTAATTACAACTGCAGCCTCAGGCTATTTTGTATTGATGAAAATAATCGGCCCGTATTATGAAAAGGTAACAGGAATTTGTTTTCCCCAAAATGAACTCTGCTACCTTTTTCTTTCACAGCAAGCAATCTGAATGTTTGTGATAGGCAAAACAAAACTAAATCTTACTATGGATAGCACGGAAGGGCTCTTAACTAGTGAGAATCTTTATCAATTTATTTAATAATCTATAATTACTTTTATAAGTCTATATTATATTATAGCCAAGAGATCCCATCAAGAAGCATATATGCTCCTCTTAACTAAGACAACTTTAGACATCAGGTTTCTATTTTTTAATTATATTTTTTTCTGATAATTTTATTTTAACAAATACCAAACAAATTAAAATTTATTAAAAACAAACTTCTTTGCTATTGGGAAAGCCACATGACCAGGAAAAAAATGTTTATGATCACTGAAATATTTGTATTACCTATTAAAATATGATGCTTTAATATAAATAGCATCAGAAATGTCTAACAGACTAGTGACAACTTCATTTGAGACTGCAGATCTATATGAAATTCTTGTTTTTATCATTTGGAGTTTTCCCTTGAAGTATTTTCAACTTTCTACTAATAACATGTGACATGTCATACAACCCCTCTATTCTCAAAGTGAATATATGAAATTCCCACTATAAAAGCTGCTCCTGGCCCTGAGAAATACAGTATTTCATGATTTGCTACAAAAATGTTCTGCACCCTGAGCTGCAGGCGTGACTTCTACTTCTCCCAAATTTATCAATACCTATCTTAGCTCAAGATGTAGACTTTTGTACAGTGAAGAAAATAGCAACAGTGAAGAAAAAAGGTGGGAAAATATTTCTGTTCAGAAAAATTCCAGTGGTGAAACAGCAAAAAGGCGTTTCCCATAAGAACAATTACTAACTAGATTCTGAGGAGTTGTTAATCATTTCAGTTTAATGTTATTCCTGTACATTAAAATCTTTTGGAATATTGTTACTTTTACTCACAAATCAAATAACATATTAGAGTTCTGCCAGATAGTTTCATAAAAGCAATATCCTACCATAAATTAAATTTGTGAAAGAAAATAAACATGAAGAAAGATTTACTTATTGAGGAACATGTTTTATAGATAAATATACTGAAAACACAGCAGGGTTTAATATTCCCCTAAAAAGTAAGCTGGTTTAGATTTTTTGTAAAAAAAAACAAAAAGTCTAATATACAAACATTAAAAAAATAATTTGTGAAGGAAGGTAACATAATTACCCAGATTTGTACCCATTCACTCCTCAGATACTGGTAGCTATCTCCTTTTGACATAAACCTTTATATATATTAACCCAGAGACATGCATATGTGGCCAGTTAGCCCAAGCAGAATAGTCATTCAGCTTTCCCAAAATTTAAACTATCATAAATTACCATTTGGACAGCATTAGAAAGAAATTGAAGCATACAAGGAATAAACTATAGTTTCTTTTTATATCAAAATGTACTCTTGAAAATGTGTTTGGCACAGTGCTAAATTATATAGTTAACACTAAATATTGCAGGATACAATAAAACCCTGGAGTTAACTTGCGTTTATATCCCTTAAGGGATAAAACTGAAGATACCAATTATTCAGAAATCAGCCTATACAAACTGTATAAACAATATCTTATGTCTTGAATTGAAAACCACTAATATAGTAAATATTACATAAAAGACTGCAAAATAATATAAATGGATTTAAACAGATCTTTACAATAAGAAATTCAAATGGAAACAGACAAGTAACAAAGAGAAGTAAAAAAATTTATTGCAGTATTCATTCCACCAGATTTGCTGGGGATCCCTTTTCTTGTAGTATTTCAGGGTGACCTAATACATCAAATCTACATTTACAAAAACTCCTCCTGCAGATAGGTCAGAGATACTGCATGCTCCCACCCACACACACACACCCCACTTTTTTTTTCCTTCAACAGAATAAATTATATATCCAGGAGATTCTGCCATTTTACAGCCTGGAAAAACAATGCTTTCCTGGAAACTGGGCTAAGCTAAAGAAAGCCATCCGCTGCTAGGTTAAACTTCAAGAACACTTTATTAAGAACATTAACAGACTAATTTCCAACATTCACTTATTTATTTTTTTAAACAGAAATTGTTTTTTTTTCAAGATATAAACATTTTTTTTTTTGTTAAACTATAATACAGTGGGAGTAAAAATGAACTGAGAAGTTTCTGCTGCACAACAGCGAAGGAAGCTCCCACAAAAATGTTTACCAAACATTTCCTGCTTTTTTTTTTTTTCCTGTGTCCCAGGTCCCATTCTTACTCTTCATTTAACTGTTTGTTTGTTTCCAGAAAGTTGATATTTCAAGTTTTTGTGTAATTTCAATTCCTGCAAATTTGGCTGCATGTACAAATTCATTAGCTGGAAGTTCCATCCTTGGCAGCATACAGCGATCGCAAAGTCTGAACAACTTTATTAGTCAGCTTATTAGCACTCGTTAGAGCAATTTTTTTGTAAATAATGTCTGACTCTTTAATAGTGTCTACCCAAGGCACCAGTTTGCGGCCATCACGGCGCTTAGCCTCAGTCCAGGAGCCACTGTAGGAGCCTGCCATCCACTGAACACTGAAGCCATTGCTGGTTTTCTGTACTACTCTTGCAATTTGTGGTCGGTCTTTGTACTTTGGACAGCAAATAGCGATGACATCCATGACATCAACACTTTCATTCATCTGTGAAGCCAACTCCGCAGAGTCTGAATTTCGTTTTGACCTTCTCAATGACTAAAACATTGGGGGGGAAAAAAGACCAAGTGTTACACAAAAGAACTTTAGTGAAATTATTGCTTTTATTGTTTTTAATCCCTTGACGCCGGGAGTTGGGATTTCCCAGCACACATTCCATTGCCGGCAATGAGACGCACCGCGACCGCCAGCGCCAAGGGGTTAACATATCCTTGTAAAATCACATACTCTTAATTTGTACCCGTGTCTTTATCTCTTATTGATATATAAAATTATATATACACATGAATAATAAAGCTACATAAAAACTTGGCAACAATAAAAAGGATAACACACAGTACATTCCAAAGGAAAATTAATAACTTTTTATGCTGGATAAATCTCATTTTCTATTTTTTTTATTATTGTCTTTTCTGTTAAACTTTCTACAAAAGTTGTATAAATGGTTAAGTAGAGAATCTCTATCTACAAAATGCTTTCATGTGGATTACATTACTTGGTGTACATTTAATATAATAGACTGACATTTATAAGCACATAAAAATCATTTTACGTAATACGCTGCGAAATACGTTGACTCCTCCTCCGCCTCACCCCTGAAGTGCCTCCTCCTCTATCCTCCCCATCACTTTCATCATCCTCTGTCTCAGCTGCATTGTTTTTAGGGCTGCCTCCTCCAAGCAGTGAAGTAATTGCTTTGTTCCGAGCATTTGTGCTAGCTGACACCTCTCCATCTTCTTCCTCTTCATCAGGATCCAAATGTTCCATAAGGAGCTTAAACTATACATAAAAAAAAAAAAAAAGATTGGTCCACTCTGTGACTTTAAAAATAACCATTGATATGACACTACATTAAATTAAATCAAATGGAAAGGTAAAGAAACAGGGTAAAACATATGGCAGACAACTTCAAGCTTGAACAGCTCATGTGTTCCTGAAAGAAAGTTGTGAGTTATCAGAATATCACATAAGATTACCAGGAACATAACATTTTGAAATGTTTGTCCAATTCATTAGCATCTACTTTCAAGTTTGTACTGTGTTAGCCAGTTTAAAAGAGTTTTAGATTTTCTGCTGAGCAACTTTACTTACATCTAAGTACTGTTTTACTATACTTCTCTTCACTTCTTCAGTGATCTTAGAATTAGCCATATCACTCCGCAGAAAATCCAGAGTTTGTTTTGGATGGAAATGCACTCCTGTCTTCCTGTTTATCGCTTTATCATAAACTTTTGCAGATTCAGATGGAGAATATTTCTGAATTTTACTGTTTAAAGAAAACAAGAAAGAAGAGTTTTTAAGGAAATTCTAAAATAATTTCAAGGAAAAGCTTTTAAAATCTTCAGTATAAGCAGTCATACTTTCATCGTTTCATCTACAATAGACATCCTGATAATAAATTAATCATTGCTTTTTCTAAGACAAAGTTTCTGCTTCATTACATTCAACTTGTCACATTTACGATTTTTCTCTTACACAAATCTATTGCTTAAACAATTAGTTACAATAACTTTTTTTAAAAACTTCCAAACTTAATCCTTACAAAGAACCCACTAAATTACAAGATCGGGCTATTATCTAAGCAATCCTTACCTATCAGAGAATCCACAGAGGTTCTTTAAATGCTGTTTCAGCATCAAAAGTAATAATATGCCTTGGGACACATTTGCAAATTCAATTAAAGGAGCTGAATTTTCTGGTAAACATTTCATCACAGCATTTATATCATTTTCTTCATCAGAATCTGAATCAAAGTCTACTCGTTTCCGTAATCTCCGAGGCTTAGAAGCTTCCTCTTCACTTTCACTCTCACTACCACTGTTACTGTCACTCTCAGCCTCCTCGTCTGATGAAGGCTTTCTTTCCTTTTTTTTGTCTTTCACCATAGACTGTGACAGAGAGAAATTAACACATGTTCCAAAATTAGGGTAAAGTAGCATCATGTCTGTTTCTAGAAAATCTTTCCAAAATCATCATTGGCTGAAATCAGCAAGAATTCCCTGAACAATATAACAACAACAAATAATTCAGAACTCAATATTCAAAGATTAAAATTATTTATGGAAAAAAAAATGCTCAATTTACCCCCTGACCCTGACCCCCACCCCAAAATAACTGATCCAAAGACTACTCCCCCCCCGCCCCCCCCCCCCCCCCCCCAAGTGGGTACAACAGAAGTAAGTGAAGCAACAAGTACTCCACTGGCATGTTATTCTTAAAAAGTTTTTCTTTTAGCAGTGCCAGAAAAATGCATTAGAAGGCAGAATACAATAAATCGGGAAGAAAATTCCATTTATATGTCACCTGGATATAATTTTTGTACACTACATATATTTCCATAAGTACTTTGGTACAGACTAGTCCAAGCTCTTTTTAATCCTTGCCTCTGTTAAAACGTTATGATATTAATTACGCTGCTGAACAGAGAAACCCCAAGGGATCCTACCCAGTGCTACTAATAATCAGTTTTACTACTTCTAGAGCTACAGAATTTCACACTTGCATTATTACTGCACATACTATGATTTTTCATAACACAGAACTTAAGATGTCCCAGTCAGCATCTCATCCTTACTGTGCTGGGTGCTACACACTGGTGCCCAATCTGAAGAATCTGTCTTTTTCTAGCAGATTAAAAATCAACTTTGGTGGGGTGAGAACACAAAGCAGTGTACTTTCCAGGCATCAACTCTGACTTGTAATTAGTATCAGACTGGAAATTCTTGGAATGGGTTTGCTTCTTAACAGCTTGGACCTTTTATCGTTAAAGTTGTCCAGGAAATGAAGAAGTCTGAGAAATAGAGGCCTTTTTCTTACAGGGTTGTGTATTGCCGTAACAACAGATACTATACCATGACCGGGGTTCTTACATACCACCATATGAAATGAAATACCACACACTTTTCTTGCAGTAAACAATGTATTTAAAGTCTCTCAGGTGACACACATGCAACTACCATCAGCTACTTGAGAACAAAAAGAATTAAACAGCAAACTGGATTTTATTATTAAAACAACCACAATAAACCAATATTTCATGATGATTCCAGGTTCATGTACTTCCAGATGCATGCAATTTATTATTATTCAGAAATATTAGGAAATGATAGGTATTTAATATTGAGATCTCAAAATTTTTCTTTCTTTTTTAATAACGTAAGCAGAAATGTAAGGAAAGGTTTTTAATTAGCGTCTTCCAGATCCAGGCCAGAACAAAGAGGGTTATTTGTTTGTTTGTTTTTTAACTACTGGTTACAAAGTAATGCTGCTCATCCATATCATAATAATGGTACTGTACTCACTGAAAAATTGACCAAATTATAGAGAAGCTTATGTTGCCACCATAATAAATATAGTAAACTATAAAGGCACATACCTCTTTAAATGACTGTAGTAGGTTGCTACCAGAAACTGATAGTGTAATGTCTATATGATGCATTATAAACAGTGGCTCTTCCTGTGTTTGATAAGGAAAACATGCTAGATTGTCTGCTATGTACAAGAGCATATTCACCTCTGTTTTCTGGAAATTAAGAATAAATACAAAATTATAAGCGTACCTATAAATACATTGGATTTATACTCTTATCATATGTTCCTAACAGTCTAGAGCAAAAAAAACATAACAAATTTTATTTTAGATATCTTCCACCTGACTCTAAAGAACATACGTAAAATTTAGCCATAACTGAAGATACATTATTTTTGATCAATCCAAACTGGGTATATAGAAAGATATAGAATGATGCAAAAATAACAAATATTATATATGTAAATACCTCATATTACAAAGCAAAACAAAACACAATAGGGAAACAAAGTTATCAATATTTATGTCATAAAAATACATTGTGAAAGGAGAATTTAAGCTTGTACTGCTATATTTGAATTTCTTTTGAAGTGAAAGAAATGTGATGCTTACTGCAGTATCATCAAAGAGGTTGAGTAAAGAAATTAAAAATGCTCGTCTGTGTTGACGGTTTCCTCGAATCAGAGAGTATAGGTGTGAACACAATGCACTGGATGATTCATCGTGTCTAAAACCTCTTACAGGATCCTTTGGGCAGGTATTGATCGCCTGTTGCACCTGGTAAGACATCTTCATACCAGCCACTGCTTTCATCTGAAAAGTATTTATTTTTATTTAAACCATTGCTTTCAAGCAGTAAAACTGAAACACATAATATATTTTTTTGCAGTGGAAATTAAACAAATGCCTGTTAACAGAAACTAACTTTTTTTTTTAGCTTATTTCCTTTTAAGTGGCTGCTCATCTGAAGTTGAACTTTCAAACATGCACTGCAGTGATACTACCTCTTGAGTTGGCAAACATTAAAACAGAATTTGTGGCAGAGATCAAAATGTCTTGTGAACTGCTTTCACCATTCATTCTATGTTAGAAACATATACAGCTAATCTATTTACCAACTGCAACCAGGTATTTCAACTTAAACTACTTTCAAGAATACTGAAATGTTCATACATGAACAGAATATTTTACCAAATGTGTATGCTTATGTCAGCTATAGTGAAACCAATACTGAGTCCATATTAGTGCAAAATAACCAACAAAAAATGAGATTTTTATTTTTTTATTTTTTGCAGATATCCTAGAATTTCCAGCTGATTTTACTTACTTCACGGCTGCTGTTGAAATTTCAGAACAGAATGAATCCTTACCTAGGCTGCATATCCAACTCTCCTCATACCACCTCTGCTTTTGTTCAGTATAGTTATCTCCTCACGTATACATTGATTTAAATCAGAGCTGCCTACAGAGCAAATCTCCTCTGACAGCCTTTACCTATTGCATTAGGTATATTTGGATACCATGAACAGTACAATGCTCCAATTTCAGTGGAATACAAAGCAAATTTGGGAACTTCCATAATGTAGTACACATGTTGAACCAAGAATGGGATCTTCTGTGATAAGGTAAAGGTTCTGCAGTGCCGTTTCAGATCTTAAACAGAACTAATAGCACTATGCCACAACTCCACAAGTCCTCACTTAGCCCTCAGATTTTCCTTTAGCAAGATCCCCCAGTTCTAAACAACTTCCTATGCTCCTTCAGCTCAGATTACAATTCATAAAGCCTCAATACCCTAGAATCCTATTTTGAACAATGTGTTCTTTTCCCTAGTCTACTGATATAGGTAAGTTGTTGCTAAACATTACGAAACACCTGTCCTTATCTCTTATCAAATAAATGCTCGTGTACTATTCACTGTGCAAAACATTGTGAGTTATAAATTAAAGACAATTTTAGACTGGAAGAGATGCTTCAAATTATTACATCCTATTGCATTCTTTCTATTTCTAACAACAGAAATCTCTGATCGGGGAAAGAGTCAGGATCTTCTTTACAACTGCTTATAGTTAATTTGTTACTATTTTTCTGCAGCTGAGGCATATTCAAGTGTTAAACTATCAGCAAACAGTATTCTGTAAAATTTTAATTTAGAATTACTTACATGAATGAACCCAGCATATTTTTTGTCTATTTCCACCAACTGCTGGTCAGCTTTGTTTCTCATAGAGGGCTCTGGATCTGTGCCCATAGCAATTAAGTATGGCACGCACTTGAAAAAAAAATGAAATAATTATTCAGAGTCATTGTACCACCTCTTTCTCACTCTATCTTTGTTCTTCCATTGTTCTTCCAGTCAGAACACTGTTGTTCTTGTATTCTGACTACTGCAGGAACTAGAATAGGAAACTCTATGCAACTTAACCACCTGACTACTTTTTGCAAGCACATAGTACAATATACAAGAAAGACCAGCATTACAAATAATGATAGAAGTTGTGCAAGGTTTCAGGTAGCATTCCTATTTCTCTCAAACTCGAAAGTCAATTTACAGTACAAAAAATGTCATTTAAAAAAAAAAAAAAAACAAGCACACAACTTATAACTGAACATGAATGATGGGTGCAGCATTAAAAATAATTATAAAAATATTATGTAAGCAAAGAATAATGGAGATGATGACTGAAGACAGTTCTGACATTGGCTCTGGAATTTCATAGTGTTTGGAGGATATAGGGATTGAGGTGGAGGCAAGCTAACACAGTTTCCAGTATAAAGAATCAAAGGAAGGAAAAGGCCTGGCATACACCTGAAACTTATAACAGAAAAGTAATACTATCCAATGTCCCCCCCAAAATACTATCCCCCCCCCCCCCCCCAAAAAAAAAAAAAAAAAAAAAAGCCTACCATACCTGAACAGGATGGATGAGACCCTGGTTTAATGTCAGTGCAATGACGTTTAGAGCAAAGTGGCGTACACTGGACTGGGTATGAAAGAAAGCCTCAAGGACCTGTTTGAGATATAGTTGCATGATGGAACTACTCATCCCTGAGGAAATATCACCCATTTCCTTCAGGTCTTCCTGTTTTGCTACTTTTTTCCCTGTAAAAAGGACAAAAACAATAACACTCACCACAGTATAATCATTTACTTCGCCATTAGTTGATGCATACTGATCTTTAAGCTTTACAATATATACACATTTCAGCTGTCTTAGAATGTGTTTATGATCTCATGAAATGCAGAACAATCTGATGGTAAACATTCTTCAAGAAAACTAGAGACATGACCTTAATTATACTCTTGTTCCTTAAAAAAAGTTTTTAATCTAAATTTTTTCTTATTATTTCTTATTTTGCATCTGCAAATTAACCTTAGAGAAGATTTTGATGAAAAGCATTACTACCATCATTACAGCAATTATGTATTCTGGATTGCTTCCAGAATTTATACATCTTGAAAGTTAATAGTAACCTACACTTCTCAATACACCTATGCACATAATGGTTTTTGAAAATTCTCCTAGGATACTTTGTGTACAGTATTATTGATAGATAACAATCTTAAGTGATTCGGTTCACATATATAATAACTGTATGAAAAAAAGTTAGATTTTGAATGCCTCATTAGCACAGAAGAATTTAACACTTACACTCTCTGTCTGCCTGCTGCATACGTGTATCCTCCTCTTGCAAGTAGGTCTGAAGGTTTTTTAACACCTGGATTTTTAAGTTTACTGAACAGTTCTTATCTGAAAGAATGCTGTTGTACAGAGTCTTTACTTCCTGTTCGAACATTAAGCTTGGATGCTGTATAAATGCAAATCCTAAGGGGGAGGGGGGGGGGGGAAGAGGAAATATTCCACATTATCATCTAGAAATTATATTTCTATTTTTTAAGTCTTGTTTCAAAATACAGGTATGAAATTTATCCCCTCCCAATTCCTACAACAGCATAGCTTTTTCTAATCCAAACAGTATTGCTTTTTCATATGGACACCATCCAAAACTTATAAGGAGTTCTATCAGCCATGAAAGCAATACTCTTGATAAAGACAGGGTGCTGACCTAGGGAAGCTGCAGTAAGAAGAGTCATACAGGTCTGGAAGCACATCCAGTGTAGTGGTCAGTATCTGAATAATTAGGAGCTCTCCAAGGAACCATCAAGGAACAAAAATCAAAATGTTATATCCTCGACTTGCCTCGACTCAACAACCCCAGGTCCCTCAGAAGCTCCTCATAGGACTTGTGTTCCAGGCCCTTCACCGGCTACATAGCCCTTCTCTGGACAGACATGTTCCAGGGCCTCAATGTCCTTCTTCTACTGAGGGGCCCAAAACTGAACACAGGACTCGAGGTAAGGCCTCACCAGAGCAGAGTACAGGGAGATGGTCACCTCCCTGGTCCTGCTGGCTACACTATTCCTGATACAAGCCAGGATGCCGTTGGCCTTCTTGGTCACCTGGGCACACTGCCGGCTCATGTTCAGGCGAGCATCAATCAGCACCCCCAGATCCCTTTCCTCTGCACAGCTTTCCAGCCACTCTGCCCCAAGCTTGTAGCGCTGCATGGGGTTGTTGTGGCCAAAGTGCAGGACCCGGCACTTAGCCATGTTGAACCTCATCCCATTGGCCTCTGCCCATTGACCCAACCTGTCCAGGTCCCTCTGCAGGGCCTTCCTACCCTCCGACAGATAGACACTTCCCCTCAACTTGGTGTCGTCTGCAAACTTGCTGAGGGTGCACTCAATTCCCTCATCCAAGTCATCAATAAAGATATTAAAGAGGATGGGCCCCAACACCGACCCCTGGGGAACACCACTGGTGACCAGTCACCAGCTGGATTTCACTCTGTTCACTGCTACTCTCAGGGCCCTTACCGAAAGGACACACAAATAATTACTGATAGGAAAATACGCATTCTTCATGCAACACCTTTATTTTGCATAAACATGGAAATAGCTTGCTAGTTCTTTTCACCTTATTGCTTCATACAAATGTTGAATGATTTGACAACTTGGCTCAATTACCAGCCTGTAAGGTAGAATTTTGCCCTGTCTACCACATGTCCACACATACAACAGCTAACCCCAAAATAGAACCAGTATGTAGATGAGATCAATATATCACTTAAAACAGTTTTCTGAGGTTTAATTAAAATAAAGACCGAGGTGCTTACAGGCAGAGGAAGAAAAATCTGAAAAAAAAACTACTGATAGGCACCCCCACCTTCTCCCCTTCCCCCAAACTGATCAGAGTTCAGTCTCTAAGTTAGCAACATTGTTGGCTAATGCAATATTGTAAACGTCCATGAGTAAAGTAATTATGTCTATGGTTAGCATGGTAGCCCATGTCCCACGTGCAATATCCTGTACAGGACAATTAAATTTGACTAAACTACAGGAAGTGTTGTGCACCTTGATGCAATGCCTAGAAAAACTCCAGTTAGTCCAGAACACCATGGCATTGCTCCTGCAAATGAGACAACTCTAAAGCCATTAATTCTGCTCAGCTATCTGAAATGGATTCTCACAGAATTTCAAATCAAGATTAAGTCTTGGTTCTTATCCTCAGAGCCCTTACTAGTCATCTAAAAAGCCACCAAAACAGCAGCATAAGAAGGCAAATTATTGTCCATAGTTAAACTATAGCTTACAGTTAAATTATAGCATGCTCACACACGAGAGAACTTTCTTTAGAGCAAGCCATAACTATGAACTGAACTCTTCCAGAAACCAAGGCCTATCTGCCCAAACAAGGTTCTCTCACAAGTACAGATTCTGTCCTTGAGCAGAAGACAAATGTGATACAAATCACTCAATGGCAGTTCATGCATTACTGCAAGTCACTGAGATACCACACTAATGGCTTCAGATAACAAATCTATTTAAAATTGAAATACAGTCAAAATCCTAAAAAAAACAGTGATATTTAGGCTATGTCATCATCTCAATGTCTAGTGAAATCTCACAGAACAACCCCCAGTTGTTACAAACTGCCATAATTCCCTTAATTCCTGCAGAAGATCTGGCCCTTCACTTAGAATGCTCAAGATTTTTCCAGCCCTTTTTCTAGTTATTCTTTAACCATGCCTTCAGGACTGAAAAAGAAAAAAACAAAAACAAAACAAAACAAAACAAAAAAAAAAAAAACCACAAGATTTGGAGCTAAAAAATACTTGCATCTCCATTACTTTTGAAATCCACTGCTTTTTAAAACTTGGACACGCATCGAAAAGGCATTCGCTGTCAAAAGCATCCACTCTACTGCAGAAGTATACAATTAGCATCCCTTTGACTTCATTTCTCTAGCAATTTCTCAAATAAAACATGTAGTGAAGTTTGATTTTAAATAAACTCCCTGCCACTACATAAATACATAAATTCCTGCTAGAATGCATAGATGTTTACTATAGCAGAATAAAAATTATTAATATTTCTTACCCAGGCCAATAATGGCTTTTGTCTGTACTTCTTCATCTGAATGCTTTGTAAAATACATCAGCAGTTCAAGTACTTTATCCTTAATGTTAACCTGAGTAAATTACAACAAAAATAACAACTGTTTGAGGATGAAACAGATGCTTTTAATCTCTTATGAAAACCATAAATATCAAAAAGAAAAGAGAAACACAATCTTACTACATGGCCTTTGCACATATTTACAGACCAAAAAGCATCCTTCTATGCATTATGAAAAAACAGCATTGAGCAACTAGGAATACTGTGCTTTCAAATAAAAGTGGAACATTCAATATACATAAGACTTGGAGAGTAAATACAAATTATTTTACCTTACTGTTGCCCTTAAAATCTTCCTGATCAAAATCAAAATGCCGACATAGAGCTCCAACAGTGAAAAGTGATCTAAGGAGTGCTGGTTTATTGGCAGTAAGTATTGTACTGTTGGGGTCTTCTTGGTGTTGACTTTTTAATTTTGAAAGCGCACCTACAGTAAGATAAAATTTTTAATGACAGTATTTAAACATGGTGCATCCCTAAGACTTGTAGCCAAAACTGAAAAGTGAAACTTACACGTTGTGCCTTGACTTTACTTACCATAGTATCTATTAAAACAGGCCCACACAAATTTATAGTTCTGAGTGACTTTATTCACAATAGCGCCAAGACAGCTCACACAATGCTGAACAACCTAGGAGCAAGAGAGAACAAATGAATTACATACTTAGAAATTAAAATCGAGATTTTTGTGGAGATATGTAGAACTAAAACAAACACTCTAGCAGTCTATCTCCTAGACTGCTTTGAAAACCTGCCCAAAGTCATAATCATTAAAATACAGCAACAACACATACAAACTCCAGTAAACCAAGAACATTGTTTTTTTTCATGGCTCATCGGTCCTATGACCAGCATAAGCAACTTCATAATGAAGATAGACTTCCATTAAATCAAAACAATGCATTTCACAACATAAAATTGAATCAACAACTGAATATTAGCAATTAAAATCTTACCGTCATGCCGTATTTGATGATGAGTTTCATGAGGTCTTCCTCAATAGTGGCAAGGAAGGTCTCACTTGGGTGCTCCATTAGTGGCACTACAAGCTCTAAGATTTTTGCAACATTGCAGATCACCATGAAATCATTCTGGGTCTGAAACAACAGTGTTTACAGCATTTAACATTTCTGTATATGTTACCTATAAACTGTCTATAACTGTTATTAATATGCACTGATATTCACAAAATCCCAGCTCTTATGTAAGATATCACTGAGGTATTTAGTAAAGTTTTAGAATGCTATTCATATAGTTTACATATGATATTAAATTACTTATTATTATGAAAGCTAGTTCTTGTTTTTTATGGAACTTCCAGAAATAAAAAATCTGTAGAAGCAGAATTTCACCTTTCATCAAGGCTATGTGCACACCTGAAAACTTTTGATCCTGATAATTTTATTATATATATATATATTTAAAGAGTCCTACAACAAATCTACAGAATGCTTCTTGATGCACACTAGAGAACACACAACACCTGGCAACAGGTATCAGCAACAAATGAAGTTGTGCTATGGCTGAATGTGGCTTAAACAAAATAGACAATAATGTGCACTAATATGGAAATTACAATTAAAACAATTACTAGTTTGCATAATTATGAATTTATATATATTGTGAGAAATCTATAGAAAACATTTCTTATATTTAAATACATACATCCTGATACAAATGGACTTTTTTTGACAAATCAGGCTCACTGATCACGATAGGATAATTCCCATATGCTACGCTCAAGCTATTTAACATATTCAAGTTGACAGTGGTGAATTTATTCTACAATTCATCTCAACCTGTGTAACAAAAGCGATGTAAGCCACTAAAGAGATGTTGCAGCAAGTAAATAATCAGATACCCCTTTCCTATACGGTTAGTCAGGAAACAGCTCTAAAAAAAATCTGCTGGAGATGTGCCTGGAGAGTGCTCCAGGACCGAACCCAGAAAATCATAGAATATCCCGAGTTGGAAGGGACCCATAAGGATCATCGAGTCCAACTCCTGGCTCCACACAGGTCTACCCAAAAATTCAGACCATATGACTGAGAGCACAGTCCAAATGCTTCTTAAATTCAGACAGGCTTGGTGCCGTGACTATGTCCCTGGGGAGCCTGTTCCAGTGCAAAACCCTCTCAGCGAAGAACCTCTTCCTGATATCCAACCTGAACCTCCCCTGTCGCAGCTTGACACCATTCCCTCGGGTCCTATCACTGGTGATTAAGGAGAATAGGTCAGCGTCTGCCCCTCCACTCCCCCTCGCAAGGAAGTTGTAGACTGCGATGAGGTCTCCCCTCAGCCTCCCCTTCTCCAGGCTGAACAGGCCAAGTGACCTCAGCTGCTCCTCATACATCTTCCCCTCTTTTCATCCTAAACCAAAACATAGCACCCTACTAGGTACTAGGAGGAAAATTAACTCTATTCTAGCTGAAACCAGGACACCGTGCTTGATGCACCCCAGGATACGGTTGGCCCTCCTGGCTGCCAGGGCACACTGCTGGCTCATATTCAGCTTGCTGTCAACCACAACCCCCAGATCCCTCTCTGCGGGGCTGCTCTCCAGCGTCTCGTCGCCCAGTCTGTACGTATACCCAGGGTTGCCCCATCCCAGGTGCAGGACCCGGCACTTGCTCTTGTTAAACTTCATGCGGTTGGTGATCGCCCAGCTCTCCAATCTGTCCAGATCTCTCTGCAAGGCCTTTCCACCCTCATCCGAGTCCACAACTCCTCCAAGTTTGGTGTCGTCGGCAAATTTGCTCAAAACACCTTCAAGTCCTACATCCAAATTGTTTATAAAAACATTGAAGAGGACTGGCCCTAAAATGGAGCCTTGGGAGACCCCACTAGTGACTGGCCACCAGCCAGATGTGGCCCCAGTTACCACAACCCTTTGAGCCCTGCCCGTCAGCAAATTGCTCACCCATCGTATGATGTTTTTGTTTAGCTGCATGCTGGACATTTTATCCAGTAGGATCCTATGGGAAACTGTGTCAAAATGCTAGGATATACCTACAAGCTCACCTGATAACAAGTACTCTGAAACCTGTCCTTCCCAGGGCGGGTGACCTAATTCAATAGAGTGCTGCCACCCACTCAGTCATGCTCTTTTTTTAGCCATGGCTGCATGATCTGCTTTGCTCCTTCTGCCAGATAAAGGATTTATCACAACCTTCACTGAGACAACTGTGCTACTCAAAGTAACAAAAAGCTCCACAATGTTTCAGAGGAGGGGGAGGCACTTTACTGGAGCGCGTGGTTTAGCATTATAGCTCTCTACTGTTTTTGAGAGGTAAACTGTCTTCTGGGGGGCACAAAACACCTGCATAAGTGGAAGCTAGGGAAGGCAGAAGTGAGGTGCTGAAGAGGACAGAGCAGGACATTTTCCTTCTGATACATTTACTATACATGAAATCATCCTGTCTCATGGAACCATACATTTAGTCTTAATATTCATAACTTAAGTCTTACCTACTTTTAAGAATGTGACTGCAAAACAAAAAAATTTAAGGAATGATTTTGTAACAGGTGAAAAAGTGGTTTTCAATCCTCAAGGGAAAGAGGCAGTAGAGGTTTCAGTTTCATTTGGCTGTAAAACGTGGAGGTAGATGATGAGGAACAGCATCTTAGAAGCTACAGAGATCATACTAGAGGACCTAGTATCTTTAGAAGATATGATGTTCATGAAATAGAAACACAATTTTATTTCTCTTTTCCTACCTTCAATTTCATTAAGCATGCAAGACAGCCATTTATTTCTATGCTTAATTATCTTGGGGAAAAACAAGGCTAATATTCTTATTTTCTCTACTTACACTACATTTAGTGGTGAGGTATGGCTGCATGGTCATGGCATGTTTGACCATTAGCTGGGGCCTGATTTTGCTGAATAAGTACAAAGTGGTTATGCAAGCAACCAAGCGACCAGAATTCACGCCTTTGTTGTCGCAATCTGCAAAAATTAGAAAATACACAAAAGATATTAGATCTAAGCATTGTTTGATCAATTAAAAACATATGGCCTAAGTATCATATGAATATCTTTCATGACATATCTTTCAAGATCAGTACAGAATATTCTTGTATATTCTTATTAGATAAGAGCATTAGAGATGAGAACATAATGTATTATCATTTGTATAGGATCACAAAATATGTGAAATAAGAAGCAGAGATGCTTCAAAGACATTAGTATTTTTTAAAATATTTTCTGTATACAGAACATTGGCCCAGCCAATGATTCCTATTACAACTGTGGAACATATTAAGGCAAATAAAGCATTTCATATTTGTTTTGGTTTTAGTGATCTAAAAGTTTTAACAAATTATTTTAAAAGTAGTTCTGTTATTGTGGTTAACTAAAGAAAACTTAGGGAAGCTTTATTATGATGCAGTGCTCAAAAGTTCATAATGAACTGAAATGCAATAATTCACTATCACTAGTTTTGTGATAGGAATTCTGTAACAGTAACTTTTCATGATAGTAATTTTAACAACCACTGTTAAACTGTTATAAAAATTCAAAGCAATTTAGCTACTGGATTCTAAATAGTATTACCTGATAAAGATTCCTCGTATTTAATGATGTGCTCAACCAAATTGTCAACAAGTTGAGTACAGGCTTTCTTCACAGGTTTATATGAGGCATCCTCTTCTGACTTCAACAGCTATAGCAGATGAAAGAGAAAACAATTTAGTAGTAAGGGTGCATTGGTGCATTAATTTACACTGGATACATACTGGTTTTATAATAATTACTACAGGTACACAAGGATTTTGCATTACAAAAGAATCTCTATTTTCTCCATAAAAGCTTCACTGTGAAGAAAAAATTAAAGGAAGTTAAAAAAAATCAAAATGCTAGAGAATTAAAGAAAAATTAACTGCAACAAAAGAACAGAAGACAGCAGTTCTACTGATTTTTGCACTGGGATGAAAGTTAACTTTGTGCTTCATGAAATTATGAGGAAAACAATAATCTAGAAATACTTGCTACCAGTAAGTAATAGAAGGCTTTTAAAAATGCTTAAGAAAAAAGTGCAAAGGCAAAAAGAATGTTTTTGACATCATGCAAAAGAAAAAAATCAAACTAAGATGAAACATTTTTAGGAACATTGTAATCAGTTTGAGCCTTCTTTTGTATGAAAAAAAATTGGGGACTGAAATTACGTCCCTGAAGATGCTTTAATATCTAACAAGAATTGAAGTCATACTGTAGCCTTCTCTTCAGTGCAGGCATTAATCATAGAACCACAGAATGGCTTGGGATGGAAGGGACCTTAAAGATCATCTAGTTCCAACCCACCCTGCCAGGGGCAGGGATGCCACCCGCTAGATCAGGTTGCCCAGAGCCTCATCCAACCTGGTCTTGAACCTTTGCAGGGATGGGGCATCCACAACTTCTCTGGGCAACCTGTTCCAGTGCCTCACCACCCTCTGAGTGAAGAATTTCCTCCTAACCTCTAATCTAAATCTCCCTTCTTTTAGTTTAAAACCATTCCCCCTTGTCATTCATTATCTGCCCCGTTATCCCCCATTTTCTGCCCAAGCAAAAAGTTGTTCTCCATCTTTTATATAAGCCCCCTTTAAGTACTGAATCAATTGAATCGAGGGACAATCCCCTCCCTCGACCTGCTGGCCACTCCTCTTTTGATGCAGCCCAGGATGCAGTTGGCCTTCTGGGCTGCAGGCGCGCACTGCCGGCTCATGTCAAGCTTTCCGTCCACCAGAACCCCCGAGTCTTTCTCTGCAGGGCTGCTCTCAATGAGTTCTTCTCCCAGTCTGTGCTCCTGTCTGGGATTGCCCCAACCCAGGTGCAGCACCTTGCACTTGGCCTTGTTGATCCTCATTAGGTTCACGTGGGCCCACTTCTCAAGCTTGTCCAGGTCCCTTTGGATGGCATCCCTTCTTTCTCTTGTATCAGCTGCACCACTCAGCTTGGTGTCATCTGCAACCTTGCTGAGGGTCACTACATCCCACTGTCCATGCCGTTGATAAAGATATTAAACAGTACCGATCCCAAGACAGACCCCTGAGGTACAACACTTGTCACCGGCCTCCACTTGGACATAGAGCCATTGACCACCACTCTCTGGGTGTGACCTTCAAGCCAATTCCTTATACACCGAACGGTCTACCCTTCAAATCCATCCCTCTCCAATTTGGAGATCAGGATGTCATGTGGGACCGTGTCAAAGGCCTTACAGAAGTCCAGGTAGATGACATCGCTCGGTCTTCCCTTGTCAACTGATGCAGTCACTCCATCATAGAAGGTCACCAGATTGGTCAGGCACGATTTGCCCATGGTGAAGCCTTGCTGGCATTAAGGGGCATGCTAGTTTATTTGGCTACCTATTTTCATAACACTCCAGGGTAAAGTAAATTTTTTTGAGACCTCTAATTCCCCCATTCCTGCTTTTGTTAATTTTGCTTGAAAATTAACTGGTGCATAGAAGATGTAGAGGAGAAAGTTAACACAGGCTAACAGATATAAACAAAGAAAGCTCATTTCTTAGAAAAAACAATGAAAGTAAAATATGTAGAAGTAAGCAATACTCTAAACATTCACTCTTTTTATGAACTGTGTAACTAATATATTAGATATTATTAGAATATATACTTATCTGCCACTGAAAAAATAAATCTACATTGTACCAGATGTTCATTTCAAAATTAAGAACATGAAGTCCACAGATAAGGTAATGTCATTAATTGCTGAGGACACCATTAAATTAAAAACAAAAAACAAACAAACAAACAAACAAACTCTGCCCAAAATACAAACCAAAGTGTGAAGTATTTTTAAAACAGATCATATAGAAATACAGAAACTAATGTCAGAGACAAAGAAAATCACAGCAATAAAGATTAAAAACAAACAAACAAACAAAAGAAACAACCCAAAGTCATGTGTTTAAAAGGGCATTAATTGAATTTGTCTACTGAATGGATTGCTCTTGTAGTCCCCCTCCAATGTATTTTAGCATCAAAAGAAATGTTAATATTCTTATGACAACTGTGCCATACATTCAAAATTCATTGCTTACATTTTGAAGAAGCTGTTCAAACCAATCATACCCTGTATCTCTACAAGCTGCAACCTAAAAGCAGTATTGAGAATAAACTGGTTAAAAAAGGAACCTGAAGAAATATTACTTCAATACATATATTATCTTTAAAGAACAGTAAACATGCATAGACACTGTTTTTTTGTTTTGTTTTGTTTTGTTTTTATGCATTCAGTACAATGATTTTGTATCTTTGGAGATTAGAAACCATTTTCTGCATTTGAAAAAACTTCTCATCAGGTTTTGTAGAATGACATTTTGTACAGATTAAAGCATAAATACAAGCCTGACATATCAAAAATGAACACGTGTGTGCGCGTATATGTGCACATACACACTTTTAATATAAACAAACCAATCTTTAACTCTCATTATACCTCAAGAACAGCTCACAAGTGCTCTAAAGTAGAATTAGTAGGAGAACTGAGTTAAGCTGAAGTCAGATTGCTTAACTTTCCAGTCTGGAAAAACGCATACTACACTATCATTTAGTAAAAATATTGAAAAGCAGGATAGAGTTTAAACACAGTTTAAAGTAGTGAAATGAGTACTTATTTGATCTTTATACCTTTGTTAAACTGATATGAAAACACCTCAGCACAGAGATTTTGCACAACACATTATCACTACAGAAGTATAAGCATTTTATTTGAAACAGATTTTTGAGACATGCTGTTTAATTCACTGCTCCTAGAAAGTATATGCAATTCTGCAGATATTAGTTTACTCTAGCTGACCCTGTATTTGTTAAAAAAGCTTATTAATCTTTCAAAATAAACATTATCAATTGTTTGAGGAAAATTTTCTTTTAAGAGACAATTTCTTAGCTAGGCTTAACTATATGCTGCTACTAGTATTTGCTGGAAAATGTTATACGTAATAGAAATTTGTTCTGTTAACTGAACAAGCGTTTTATACAACTTGAATATAATATGGTCCCAGTTATCATTGCCAGCATATTAGTGAGCATTTAAAGTTTCCTAAAGCTTGTTCCATCGGATGAATAATTCTATCATATATTCAGTGTCAGGAGATACATAAAGAAAACTATCTGATAAGTAAGATACTTGTATATTTTTTGCTTTCTAAAAGACTACAGACAATATTTCAAAGATACTAAAAACATAATCAAGTTTTGCGTGCAACCTCATTCAAATTTGTATAACATACCACATCAGTGATGTTTAAAATTTTTCTGGTCATTGCTTCTTTGTCATGGTGTGGAGTTGGAGTAAACCAGAGCTTCTGGAATGTCTCATTTACTAATTTCTGAAGGGAAAAAAAAAGTATTAGCAGAAATAAATAAGCTTATCTTGGCACATAGGTATTATCTCTAATATACCCATACAATAGATTTGTTGATGATATGTGCCTTTTCATGAGGAATTATTAAAACTAAGTGAGATCGTTGTAGAGAATGTTATCTGAGAGACCCAGGTATACTATTACAGGAGTTATACTGGCCTCTAAACAAGTAAAGTACCAAATGATCACTGGGAACTGATGCTACAGAAAATTGAGTTAAAACTTTCCTGCACTAATTTGCATTCCTCAGGAAAACGTAGTACCCTGAGAAAATAACAACTGAACACGATATTATGATTTCTATAGCAGAACTAGCAGCAGTGGTAGATTACTTTGGAGTTTTCAGAACAACTGTGACAAGGAGAGAACCCCAAGTCTCTCTAGCCAAACTTAGGAAGTAGGCTCCCTTCCAGTATTTTTGGATGGTGGAAAATATGGAACAGAATGAAAGTGAACTATATTATTCCTGCATTACTTATAAAGCATACAGATATAAGAATTTCTCCTCAACTACAGAAACATTGAAAATACATTGTAGACACTGCCTGAGGTTGTTGGAAAGGCAAGGGAAAGAAGGAGAGAGAACAAGGTCATTCTCCCTGCACAGCAGCACCTTGGATCCAACTTTCAGCACCTCGGATCCTACATCTCGATTAACAGTCTTCTCTGAAAGCCACTTGGCATTAATGTGTCTCGAGTGGTAAAAATATATGCTGAAACTTTAAAATTGCATATTTCATATCCCACTGGAAGTGTGATGCAAAATTATTACATGGGGAATGCTTAATTACCCAGATATTTTAAAATTATTTTGCTGAATCAAACAAAAACATCAGTGTCAGGTTTATGATTTATCATATAATCTTAATTTTGTGTCATTCTGCATACCCATTGCACAAAGAGTAGAATATGGTCACATAAGTAACATTTCAGGGGGAATAAGTGATTCATTAAACATTCAGAATTAATGCAAAAGAAGCACACAAATATTTCATAATGTTTTATATGCAGAACATACATATCTGGCATATACTAATGTCAAGAACTTAATTTTGACCTAAAGCTTATTTTGTTTGCAGAAAGGATTTTTATATGCCAATTTTACTTGTTAGAAAAGAGAATACCCAGAGACAATACTTACAAGCAGAAAAAAAATCCAGAAAACATACATATTTTTTAAAATCTTTTGATTGCCAGCAAAAAAATAATGAAGAAAACAAGAGAAAGAAAAACAAGTCAGCAATGTAGGAAGTCAAGATATTTGCTCTCTCAAAAAATTAAAAGTAAATAAAAATAATAAATCTTACAATGAAGCAATGAAATAGTGGTGTGTGTGTTTGGGGTTTTTTTGGTCAAAATATAGAAACACTAAAACAATGATAATTAAAATCCTGACAAATGTTTTATTCTACCTTAATGCCTTCTTCATCATTGACTCTCCGAATCATTTTCACACACATCTCTGTAATTTTGGGAAATGTTGGTTGTTCAATGCAGATATCCCTAAGTATCTTTATGACTCTTTTTCTGACACTGATACCAGTATCCTGTGAGAAGAAAAGTATTACACTCTTGAAAACAAATCCAACATATGAATTAATTTGTGTTATATGAACTAATATTTGAAGATGAACCAAGCTGACTTGCAAAACGTATTTAGAAAAGGCAGCTAAAATATTCTAGATTGCAAGGGCAGCATAACTTGTGCCACTTAACTGCAACAGTTCTAAAGGCCTGGCTGAGCACCCAGAATGCTGAAAATGCTTCCTCCGCTTATACCCTCTGATTTAAGAGCTCATGATGCTGCTAATGTGTAATTCCACTTCAAGAGCTTACAAGTTAGAAGTAATGATGCTTTAACTACTTTGTTGGAACACACAAGACCCTTTGCAGATCTGGACAGTAATACTTCAAGCCTTTGGACAAAGCTTATGGATAAGCCCTATGTAGCAAGTCTTTTCCATTTTCCTAGGCTTCATCTAAGGAGACAGATGAGGAGTTTCACTTCATCTGATCTTATTCAAAACCCGTTTAATCTGAATGGCAGGATGAATTATTTTATGCATGCTTATAAGCATATGAAGCTACCTATCTCTAAAGCCCTTCACAAACACGTTTTATCATGTAACAATAGCAAATGAGTAGTATTTGACTAAAAAGCTGCCTGACATGGATCCTAAAAGATAGTGTTATCTTATAGTTAAATTAAAATTGTATTTTATCTAAATATCCAGACAAAAAAAATACTTTTTGTACAAAAAACAACAGAAAACCTTTTAAAACGCTAAAACATAGCACAGAAAAACAAAGTAGTTTTCTCTTTCTTTTGGACTACAATTAGCAACTTTAGATTACTGTGTTGTAGATCTTTCTTCATCGTCCCACACTACTGAACTGCCTTCAGAGACCCGTATCTCAAACTTCAACATGTGGAATAATTCCTCGTTTCACCTAATTTGTGCCTTAACAATGGAATCAAAAGGAACATAATCCTGGTTCTACTGCAGTACAACTTTCTGATGTAAAAAAGACTCCACTGGAAACAAGTGATGCATTTTACAGGGTTGGTCTTACAAGGATGATGCTCCTTATTTAAAGCAATAAAATACAATTTACTCTTGGAGTGATAATTCCATATTATTAAACATATAAACTCTGTTGAAAACAAGTTTCCCAATGCCATTTAACTTATCATAAATATCACAATTCACTGTACCAATATTCTTTCAATCAGCATGTCGTAATACTGCTCAGCAAGCTGAGGACGACAGAGCACAAATCGGCCAAGCAGCTCCACAGCTGCTTCTCGTACACTAGTGGAGTTATCCATTAACCGTCCATGAACACCTCGTTGCATATCCAGCTAAAAAGAACAAATAAAACACATCCAAAATAAGAAATAAGGATTTATTTTAAGTGTGATAAAAGTATGCATGACAGATATTTCCTTTTTTTACCCTGGCTAGAATACTGGGGTCTACAGCAACAACCTCAGACAAACACTTCATGGCTTTTGTTCGAACAGCAATTGCATTTTCACCAAGTACACGCAGAATCTATTAAGAGAACAAAAACAAAATCTCAATTGCTTTGGGAAGGTAATAATGTTTAACACAGGCAAAAATGCACAAGAATAACATAAACTATTTAACTAAAATAAGAATAGCTGTCTACTAAAAATTGAATACATCTTCTCAGACAGTAAAGAAGTGCATGTAAATGATGTTCCATGGCACTGATGACTTGAGCATGGATATTTGATAGATCTCTAAGACTAGTCCAAACAGGATTTATACAGGGTCCATATGCTCACTCTATGTCCCTTTGTTTTAAACTCTACTTTTGCCATTCAGATGAAGCTTTCACCATGGTTCTTTTAACAGGAAAGTTGAATTTGGACACTGTAAATCTATGACTTGCTCCGTATGCAGATTAATATAAGTAATGAAACCTAAACCATTGCTAGAGTTCAAACATGTCACCATGCCAACATGCTAGTCCTCTTTTCCCAGAAAAAGGAAAGAAACCACACTGATCAAACAACGGCTTCCAAAGTGAGAGTAACATGCACTTGTGCAAGCAAATGACCAAATTGGCTTATATTTTCAAATCAAGATACATTTCCTGAGTTAGCACTATCAAATAAGCATGCATCTTACAGAAACTGTGAAAAAGATTTCAACATTTTGTAATTATCCTCTTACTGTGTACATCTAATATAAAGATTTTGCCATGTACATACACAGACAAAATAACATATGCACAATATGATGTATGAAATGCATACAAGAAAAAGAAAAAGAAGCACTTATGCCATCTGTACAGAATATGAAAGTATGTGATGTTACCATAGCCTTTTAAATACCTGTGCTCAATAATGAACAGATATTGCACAGTACCCCAAATGTGTTTGGAGTCAGAAACCGTTGTGTTTCACTGTACTAGGACTTTTGTCAAACCGAGAAGCAAGAAGGAAATGCAGAGACAGTGGAAGCAGGGACACATGGACTGGAAAGAGTAAAGGGATGTTGTCTGGATGTGCTTGGATGGGATCAGGAAAGCTAAGGCATGGATGGAACTGAGCTTGGCAAGTGATGCGAAGAATAATAGGAAGAGATTCTATAGGTACGCTGGCCAGGAAAGAAAGGCCAAGGAGAGTATACCCCGTCTCATTAATGAGAAGGGAGAACTGGTAACAACAAACATGGAGAAGACTGAGGTACTCAACAGCTTCTTTGCCTCAGTCTTCACTGCCAGTCAGGTTTCCCACATCTCTCATTTCCCTGAACCTGTAGAGGAGGGCTTGGGGAGCAAAGTCCCTCCCAATGTAAGCAAAGAGTAGGTTCGAGACCACCTGATGAAACTGAACAGGTACAAATCTATGGGGCCCAATGACATGCATCCCAGGGTCCTGAGGGAACTGGCTGATGGAGATCATGATGATGGGATCGAGATCATGATGCTGGGATTGAGTGAACCCTCAGCAAGGTTGCAGATGACACCAAGCTGAGTGGTGCAGCTGATACAAGAGAAAGAAGGGATGCCATCCAAAGGGACCTGGACAAGCTTGAGAAGTGGGCCCACGTGAACCTAATGAGGATCAACAAGGCCAAGTGCAAGGTGCTGCACCTGGGTTGGGGCAATCCCAGACAGGAGCACAGACTGGGAGAAGAACTCATTGAGAGCAGCCCTGCAGAGAAAGACTCGGGGGTTCTGGTGGACGGAAAGCTTGACATGAGCCGGCAGTGCGCGCCTGCAGCCCAGAAGGCCAACTGCATCCTGGGCTGCATCAAAAGAGGAGTGGCCAGCAGGTCGAGGGAGGGGATTGTCCCTCGATTCAATTGATTCAGTACTTAAAGGGGGCTTATATAAAAGATGGAGAACAACTTTTTGCTTGGGCAGAAAATGGGGGATAACGGGGCAGATAATGAATGACAAGGGGGAATGGTTTTAAACTAAAAGAAGGGAGATTTAGATTAGAGGTTAGGAGGAAATTCTTCACTCAGAGGGTGGTGAGGCACTGGAACAGGTTGCCCAGAGAAGTTGTGGATGCCCCATCCCTGCAAAGGTTCAAGACCAGGTTGGATGAGGCTCTGGGCAACCTGATCTAGCGGGTGGCATCCCTGCCCCTGGCAGGGTGGGTTGGAACTAGATTATCTTTAAGGTCCTTTCCATCTCAAGCTGTTGTATGATATGATTTTATGATATTCTGTGATATGATTCTGGCACAGTTTACCTGTGTCAAATAAATATCGAAGCTCTGGGCAAATGGCCTCATAGAGGCCAAGTAGCGAACAATCAAACATGCATCTTCATAGTCCACAGTATCAGAATTCATCCTGCAACAAATTCAATGCGTTAATTAGGACATGTTATACAAAACAACTAAAAACATCAAATGCATGGTTAAGAAATCAGCAGTACTGAGACATACTTTAATGTACTGAACTGAGATGGAGCAGTTTTAATGATGCTACGAAGAAACCTTTTCCGACTTTCTGCTCTATGCATGATTTTCCCTGTGGTCTCAACATCTTTTGTATGATGAGTTCCTTCAGACGAATCCTCATCCTTCTGAGATTTAATTGCTTTCTCTGTCTCCATAGTTGTATCACGGAACCACTGAGCTATATAAAACTTCCGAGAAAACTGGAGAGATACAGCAGGATGCACAGAAAACAAAAAACAGCAGATAGAGAAGAGGGAGATTAACTGATTTATAATGAGAGTGAGTCTAATACATCAATCATATTTTGGAAAAGACAATCAACAGTATGTTAGGGTGACAATTTAATTGAAACACTAATATACATGACTGAAAGTAATTTTATTCTGTAGACATGTTATTGAAATTATTTTTATATACACTCGCTATTAGAAAGCTGAAATTTACCACTAATGATGCATCGGTTTCTGTGTTCTCATCGAGATAATCTAGCAAAGCCTTTTGTAGCTGTTGAATTTCATCTTCTCCTCCTGAAACCTGTCAGGACAAAGATAGTTATAAAACAGAATATTGCTCAGCGGTAATTACCATTTGACAATCTGTATGTCCACATTTAAAATACAGTGAAGTTAGTTGTTTTGATAATCGCAGAACATTAACAATTTTTAAGCAATTACCTGTAAAGTGCATACAAACTGAATGAAATTAGACTTGGTGATTCCAAAGTCTAAAAAAAAGATTAAAAGCAGCATAAGACTGGTTTTAAAACAGATTGACTGATTTGATTAATTTTCCTTCTATGAACTTGCGTTAAGATCCTCCGTGAGAAAAAAAAAGGCTGAAATCAGACACAGACTGACACAAAGTTTAATCTTTAAAAATCATTGTTAGTTTTCTCACTAATAATAAAACACTGAAACAGTGACTTCTCGGGTGAACAAGGGATAAAAGGCAAAACAAAAGTCAAATGAAAAGGAATATGAAAATACAGACAACAGTAGAAAGGTATGGGAAACACAAAGAAATAACTTATCCCTTTGTAAAAATATTTGGTGTATGTGTTTTCAGGGATAAAGCACCTATACAGAGAAAGTGCAGCAAGTTTGCTCAGTTCATCTAGGAAAGAACTTACAGAGGTTGTCTCCAAACACCTCTGTACTCTAGCATTAAAGAATTATGTTCTCTGAAATTAAATTAAGTTTCTGTCAGTTAAAAAGGCTTGTGAACAAACATACCGTTTATAAAAAAAAAAAAAGCCACCTACTACATAAAGCCTATCTACAGAAGAGGATAATATTATTTTTTCTGTCAAGCACTTTTAAGATGCACAAAAAGCATTTTACATACAAAACTGTAATATGAGACAGGCTAGTGTATCACAATTGTAAATAACTAAACTGTATGAATGTTAAGAAGAGAATGTATTTTTTCTAAGAGGCTGTTCTTACAGGAAATAGGTATATCCTGATCTCTTAAATAGTTCTAGCCTATGTAAATGGAACAACAATCTTATATCTGACCAACAGACAATGTACTTCTCCCAAACAGGGATTACAGAGAATAAATCAGTATCAATGAACTTGTTCATTAGTCAGAAACTAACTTTCTCAATATTTACAAGACAGCATAAAAAGAAAACCAACACACCTTTTTTCCTTTGTATTATACTGAAATATGCAAGTCCTTGTAGTTGCTGATATTACAGCAGTAAAATGTTTTTCTTTTTTCCCCAAAATGAATTAATTCAAGAGTTTAAAACATGTATGTCTACAATGCACATAATACTGATATAGGTTCATTGACATACATTTGTAATATATATGCAAATTATGATTTAAAAGTCCAGCCTTTGACCAATGTTAAATTTTGTAGATAATGCGGTGGGAAAAAAAAAAAAAAGATGCTTGATGAATTCTAATTGCTTAAGTATTTTTGAGCAAGTAAAAAACAGAACAAACAGGGAAAAAACAGGGAAAAAAAGCCTGCAACCAATCATATTCAATATTGATAATAAAAGTAGAATAATTTCTGGCTTAAACTTCTTCAGCAACAAAATTCACAACTTATAAGCATCAACTTCAGCATGAACAGCACAAATTGGCAATCATGCCACAAATGCAGCACACATCAAATGCTTGCAAACATCAGCAAGTAGAAAAATGTACAGTTACAAGTCCAGAAGATCAGAATATAAAGAGATAAACTAATGAAAGGCATGCATAAGTGTTCAAATCAACTTGTCAATCTATGACAGATTTCAATAAAAAATATGTACTGTTTAAAAAAGTCAAAACAGAAGAGATTTTCTCCTAAATCTAATTATATGGGTCAAGAGTCAAAACCACAGTAGAAAACTATAAGCATCCATCAGTCACTGGGGAATACCGCAGTAACGATATCAGAGGGTAGAAGGAAACATCTAATAAGAGTGTATGTATTCAATTCATCAGGAAAGAACAATCTGTAGAAGTGTAAGTCCATTTCTGAACGGAAGCAATAATTTAAGTTCTTCCTGATGACTAGATCTGAATATGTCTGCCAATGCATCTTCTTATTTTCTTGCCATCTGAACAACATAGTGAAGCTTAGCTGTCATGTACACCTTTCCAAGTAGTTATTTGTTCTTATGTTACAAATCATTTATAAACAACACACTGTCTACCCTGACTAATGGTACTGTATAATTTATACCTTCCACAATGCATGGATGGTACTGTCTACCATCACTGATGCTACGCTTACTGAATATCTGAAAAAAACGCTTTTAGCACTCAATTGCCCAAAGCAATTTTATTTTCTGCAAATGCCAATGGCCTAGTTACCGCCCAATCCTGTTAAAAAAAAATAAAAATTCAGGTCACCATATTCATATGTATTTTTCTGGAATATCTTTCAATACCATTTTAACTTCCAGAGATAAGAAAAGAGAAAGGGATCCTTCTAAAATATTTCCCTACAAAGTCTGATAGAGAATTGTCAGAATCACTGCCAATGGAAGAGAATTATAATCCACATAAATGCAAAAATTATATTAAACCAGGAACATAAAGATTTGATACTATATATAGTACAATATTCTAATCGAACAAACTTATGGCAATTATCAGACTCATAAAGGACTAGATGAGCTTTGACTCTTTATTTGAATGCCTGTAAATTTTTGAAGTTGAAGTTTTTCCTCCAGCATAAATCTGTAACAGTCATCTTGAAATACATGCAATAAATCTGGAGTCTTTTTTAGGTAACTGAAAGGTAAATTTGGATAAAATGAATTTGATATGACTATTCAACTTCAGATCCAATCATTCTGATAGTAGTTAGTAGTTCAAAAAGAAACCTATAGGCTCCATAAGAAATGTGCAACTCCATATTTTTAAAAGGACACATAAGACCTGATGATTTTCTCATCAAACTATGTGCTGTAAAGAGCTCGAAAGCATGCATCACTTTGATAACTGTTGCTGCCCTTGCAGATTTGGAGACATTTTGATAATCTGCATTAGCAGAAATGCAAATGTACATTCTCTAATGAGATATACGTGCAAGTTCAGGAAAAAAAAAAAAAAAGCAAAGCAATACCAGCTATGTCACGTAAAACCTAACCTTACAGGCTTAAGAGTTTAACTCTCTAAATCACAGACTGGACGAGGTTGGAAGGGACCTCTGAACATCTACTCCAACCCCCCTGCTGAGCAGAATCACCTAGAGCATGTTGCGCAGGATGGCATCCAGGTGGGTTTTGAATATCTCCAGAGAAGGAGACTCACAACCTCTCTGGACAACCTGTTCCAGTGCTCTGTCACCCTCACAGTAAAGAAGTGCCCCCTCATATTGAGCCGGAACCTCCTGTGCTTCAGTTTGTGTCCGTTCCCTCTCGTCCTGTCGCTGGGCACAACTGAAAAGAGACCGGCTCCATCCTCTCGACACCCTCCCCTCAGATATTTATATACATTAATGAGATCTCCCCTCAGTCTTCTCTAAAGCCTGTATATGAGTGCCATAAGCCCCATTACCATTTTGTGACAGCAAATGCATACATACATATATAATTTTAATGCCTCTTAAGATAGAATTCAATGGTTGCTCCGTTATTTTCTCTGTACCGTCAGAGTAAAACTGGTTTTACCACTGTAATTAACCACTTAATATGATCATGAGGGAGATGGTGCAAGAAAGACAGCAATCAACTAAAATATGTGATACTTATAAATAGAATGCATTCGATTCAGAAATCTGAACAATGAAAACTGATTCTCCACATGCCATTTTTTTGGTGATGTTTTTATTTGTTTTTGTTTTAAACAAATCTTTATAATTTTCAAATATCTGAATGGATATATCTCAATCCAGCTCAATCCAGCTGGCATGGGATCTCTCACACACCTGTTTGAGGATTCTGGCTATAGGCCCTTGATCCATTTTGCTAGTGACTGCATCTTTCCTCAGTCTTGCAGCTACAGTTCCAAGATAGTCAAGTGACGCAACTCTTAAAGCCATTTCTGTTGATTTGTTACTGAACTGGTGAACCTAAGAAAAGAAGGATATATATGTTTTTAAATTATGTATTTATGCAACTGGGACTCATAGAATCATAGGTTGGAAGGGACCTTAAAGAACATCTAATTCCAACCCCCCTGCCATGGACAGGGACACCTTCCACTAGACCATGTTGCTCAAAGCCCCGTCTGACCTGGCCTTGAACACTTCCAGGGATGGGACATCCACAGCTTCTCTGGGCAACCTGTTCCAGTGCCTCACCATTCTCTGAGTAAACAATTTTTTCCTTATATCTAATCTAAATCTACCCTCTTTTAGTTTAAAACCATTACTCCTTGTCCTATCACTGCACTGCCTGATAAAGAGTCCCTCCCCAGCTTTCCTGTAGGCCCTCTTTAGGTACTGGAAGACAGCTATAAGGTCTCCCCGGAACCTTCTCTTCTCCAGGCTGAACAACCCCAACTCCCTCAGCCTGTCTTCATAGGAGAGGTGTTCCAGCCCTTTGATCATCCTTGTAGTTTAAAACCATTACCCCTTATCCTGTCGATACACTCCCTGATTAAAAGTCTCTGCCAATCTTTCCTGTAGGTCCCCTTTAAATACTGGAAGTTCACTATAAGGTCTCCCTAGAGCCTTCTCTTCTCTAGGCTAAACAACCCCAACTTTCTCAAACTTTCTTCATTCTTCTCACAAGACACTGTTTAAACTTATTAAAAATTCTAACTTCCATACACTATAAAATTATGTCATTTACTATTACACCACATATACACAATCTCTCTACAAATATGCCTGTTAGTTTTCTTTAAATATATACTTTCATAAAGTAAACTAGATGTCTAGTACAGGAGATATCCTTTGCAATAACAGAGATATTAACCACCATAATATACATTTCTCATTATTCACACAAATATAATGAAAGCTACATTTTTATCAGCAACAGGACCATAAAATATTTTTCCAAGAAACAGGTTAAATTACTGTGTAAATTACTGTGTAATACCAAAAAACAACTCTCTAAGAATATGTTAGCAAAAATGTTCACATTCTGTAACATTTCACATTCCATAAGTAAATGTACTATTATTTGTATAAAAGCAATCTACTTAATTGTTTTCAGGTTCTGTGCTAAATGAATAGTCCAGAGAAGATATTTAACATGAGCAATTACAGCTATTTGACTTTAATCTGAACAAATATTTGCACTTACTAGATGGTATAAAATGGCACTTTTTTAATGTGAAAAATGTCATGGAAGTGTAGAAGTGGACTTCTGTGAGAAAGAGTATACATACGACCTTTTCCAAGTTGCGTATCAATCATCCTCTGACCTAAATTTTAGTATTTATGTATTACATAATAGTGATACACATAAGAAAATCCTTAAACACTGCATGTATGCATCAACTATCAGAATGTATTCCTCTAATAGCTGAAACTGAAATGAGTCTTCATAGTTAAAAACAAGAATCCCTTACCAATAGCCTTCCTAATAAGCTAAGGAGCAACTCTGCAGCTGGCCATTCTGGTTTATTGACCGTGGAAAGAAGATCTTGAATGAAGTTCTCAAACAGTGGCCTATAATCTTCTTCCCCTTGTTTACTACCACACCTGTTTAGAAGAAAATGTATTATGTAAGCAAATTTAAGATCCATTTAAGCTTTTCTTCTGATGTAAACAAAAGTAATCCTATGTTTAACCAGGAAAAAAAAAGTTTTATGCAATTCTAAAAGAAAAAAACTGGAATATTAGCAGAAAAATAATTTTATCCAGTTAAGGACAAATAATTCAAACATTTATCACTAATTTTTCACTGCAGGGAAAGCAGCTAATGCAGGATAGTAGCATTTTTTCCCTCTAAGCTTTTTCATTTATTGTTTTGAGTTAAAGTCTGAATGAAGAGGATGAACAAGCTGGGTAAAAAAAATTCTGAACCTCAAGCTGTAGTCCTGTATTTAGGAGGTATTGAGTCTAGACTCTTTAAGTCTGGTCCAACTTATCTCAGAATGATATCTCAGTATTATGCTCTTCAAGGTTAAAATCAGAATGTAAAATTCAAAGGTAACATACCTGATAGTGTATCACTTACATATGACGTTCCTAATGTCTTTAACGATACCAGAAGTATGCAGAGAAATGGCTAGATCTCTAAACAGCTTCTCAGCTTAATGGTGGAAATTAACACGATAAAAATCTCAGGACTTTTTCTAAAAAAAGCTGATTGATTATTCAGGTGTGTGTATATATATATATTTATATATATATTTCTGTTCAGCTATTAACATTCCTAACTTTAGGTAAATTAATGTGATTTTAGATTTTTAGTCATTTTGATGACTGAATGAATCTGGTTTCACCACTTAAATATTTATTCAGCCTCCTCTTTTGTGCTTCAGATGAGTAACAGACACCTGATAAAAGGATCCTACATAAACTATCAGACAGATTCTTAAATGTATAAAGAACTCCCTGCAGAATTTCTGTGCCATAAAAGTTTTGTCCAGAGAGGAAGCTCTCTTAGGGAACTATAAAGTACATTGTTATAAGTAACTTTATCGGTTGGTATTTAGCATTGTGAAGTAATTAGGTTTGTCTCGAGGTGTGACAGACTTTATTCAGAGATGGTTTCATCAATATACTAAAGAATGTAAGAGTACTTACTTCTTAAGGAAAATAGAAAGGAAGTTTTGTGCTGTTCTCATGGCTGTTTCGTATGAGTTAGTAATAAGCACATCTTGATCCACCTAAAAATAACAAGATTTATTAGTCTAACATTTTAGCATACACAGAAATATGATTTCCAAATCAACATTTGTCATGCATCAAATAATTATGGCAGACAAAATTACATTGTCTGATTACTAGAGCACCATCATAAAACATTATACCCACAAGCACACAGTCATACCTGCACAAAAAAAATAAAGTCTCTTTAAAAATATCTTCCTTACTTTTTTGTTCAATTCCTCCTCTGAATTAGACTCTTTTTCTGCTGATGGTAAGTGCACAACACATTGAATAAGCTGCAGAACTAGTGCTGTTACCATTTGAATATACATAGGCTCTCCATCAGTGTCACTGCTATTTAACCTGTTAATATGAAAAGGACAGCATTAACACTAAAATAAAACAAAACTATTATTTTTGGTCCTAAATAATTTTTAAATTTAGGAATTTTTTACCACAGATAGAAATCTGTGTTCTAGACATTTATTTATTCATTTGCTTCTCTCTTATGAAGTGAAAGATTGGTTCTAACAAAAACAGTAAGTATTATTCTTAGGTAGGAGAAATGAACTGAAATAGCCCACAGATGACTATCAGAATATCTGTGAAGCTCAGTAGCTGAGAATCTACAGAAAATCTTTTCATATCAATTTTTTTTTAAAGCTGTCCCCTTCATGATAGTAGCCACAGATAGGAAATGCCCTTTAACAGACCAGAACTAGAATTCTATAGATGAATAGTGTAGTCACTGTGGGATCGAGATGGTGACTTCCTTCTGGCAAAGATCCTAATTCAAAGAGGGTATCTACCAGTTATGGTACTATGCCTACCACATTCCTATTTGCTAGATGTCTGATGATTGTAATCAAAATGTCAAAAAATATTAGGCATAAACACTCATGTTACACATTAGGGTCACTGAATTCTACTTAAAAGTCCCAGTGCATTTATTTTACTGGATATTTTCCTGTTTATCCACCCTGGATCAGCTAACCTATTTCATTGGCATTTGTCTGTCTCCAGGGGAAAGCTGCATGCAAGCAAGGAACTAAAGCGATGCCAACAACAACAACAAACGTTTTAGAATCATTTAAAGCTTCCAACCCCAATTTTAACTGAATTCCAGTTCAGGTCAGATTCTCTCCCAGATTGGACCTGAATCTATTATTTAGAAGATGCACTGAAGTCCAGCTGAAGCACTTAAAACACAAAGTAAACTGAGCAGTTCCTAAATGAAACTCATTCAAAGGAGTATTAATTTGTATTCCTGGAAAGAGTATGTCCTCAAAGAAATTCACCCAGAATTCTCCTATTAAGTTTTAGCAATGAATTCAATAGCTTCATATAAACAGAATGAATTTTGCAACAAAAACCCCTTTGAATGCACACTAACATTGCACTCGTTTACATGCTTAGTGAGAAGACTAACAAGATATTTCAATTATTTTTGTAACCAAACATAAATATGATGGCATAAGAAACGGTGACTATTACAAGATACATTTGTCAGGAAACTCTACTCTCACTATAGAGATTTTGAAATATCAACCAGCTTGTAAAGTTGCAGATTTTTTAAGAAATGTTAATGCTGAAACCTAAAATCCCACATGTACAAAACTGTAAGTGCTTCCCTCTACAAGTTAGCAATCTATGTCAGAAATTACCTGAAGTTTCTCAAACTCCTCTTGCTAGTTGGTAGTCTCGCAAGGGAAGTGAAAATTTCTTCCAGTATTAGCTGTCTATGTTTTTCATACCTGGAGAACACCTATTTAACAGTCACAGGATTGTTAAAAAATATTTATTGTTACATTAGATACCGTTTGTTAAATTTATTTTTAAAAGTTATATATAGTAACATACACTTCACATGACACAATGCACACCTTGTTTTTAATGTATTACTTTGTTTTTTCAAAGCAAGCATTTATTTATAAAATATATAAAAACTTTTTCAAATAAAGATTTTTAAAATCTTCTAACAACATAAATGTGCAATAGCTCTTAAAAATACGATATATTTTAAAGATTTCTGTCAATGGTAGAAATATGCCATATAAGAAAGTCAAATAGTTACTTCATATCTTAGTCTTTAATATTTGCCTGACATGAAATATTCTTTTAATTTATGGGGTCACGGTTGTAGACTTTGCTTCTTTTTGTTTAGGCAGAATTCCTTTTATAAATACTGGAGCATATCATCCTTACAAAGATGGAAAACGTCCACTTGAACAAGCACATATATGTTGCACTGCATTTTTCCTGAAATAATATTTTATTTGATTCATGAATTTTTCATATACCTACCTCTTCCAAGGAAAATAATTTATTCTATTATAAAAGTATCCTGCTGTTGTATAGCTTATTCCATTGCATAAATTCAAATCTTAACAAAGGAAATGCAGAAAATCATATTGTTAAGATTTCTTACACAAGAAAGGACAGGTAAGAGAAAGGGGTTTGTGTTTATACTTTAAACCACATAACCATAATTAAGTTCCTTGCTTAAGTAGGCTTCCTATAGAAGAAGAAACCTCCTCTGCAAATAGGAGCAGCTCGGGTAGATTTAATACTGTTCCTAGATTATGATACCGAACTGCAAAAACTTGAGCTCTAATTGTCTACCAGCAAAAATACAGCCTACGTAAATGTCCTAATAACTTTCGGATGTACAGGACCATGAAATCACAAAAAAATTACTTACTGCAGTCACTAATTTGATGGCACATAACTGTAGCTCACTGACATTTTCTACAAAGAAAGGTGTTATTCCCATAGATGATACCTATGAATGGGCAGAAAGTATTCTAAGTATATTTGACAGGCAAACTGATATTCATGCAATTTTACAAGCAGATTATTTATTCAGTAGATAAGGTATTCAACAACACATTACTTCATATTATTTGCAAATTTAATACAATTAGGTTAAACTTTTTCTTAGGTGTACAATAAAAACCATTAAATATTTAAATATGAGATGTTCTTTTCCTGCAGAAGAGAACAGGAAGATAACATACTACACAACAGACTAGTCAGTCTAATGTTAACCATTAAAAAAGTTTGTACCGATTTTATATTTCATGTCATTGACATAATCACACTTTACTGTCCCTCTGGGAAAAAATAAAAAATAAAACAAAAATCCCACAACATTCTCAGACAGAAATTCTTCTGATAAAACTTACCTGAAGAATAGTTGTATCAGTAAGAAGCTGTATCTCTAGCAACTCTGACAAACTGCTGACAATGTCACAAACTTTGTTATACAACATCACTATAACTCTTTGCTTGTGGGTGGAACACTTAGCGCGTTTTGCTTTTGAACTTAAAACACCACCTAGAAAATCAAAATTATTTTCATTAATTTTTTCAATGTTTCAGTTGCATCAAATACTAGAAAGATGATCGTTTTCTCAAAAAATGTCCCCCTAACAATTACACGACAGCATTGTGAATACAACTGTTTACAGAAAAAAAAACTAGTAGCAACAGCTGGAAAGCAAGGATTTCATATGACATTAATTTTTCATAATTGTTCTGAATTCTAGATCCAAAATTTTTAAAACAGTTCTTGAAGTTGGACACCCACATCTGATTATATATATATAAAAGACAACAAAATGCTAAATGCAAAATAATTTTCACTGAAATAAATCATTATATAAACAGAGATTATGACTATAAAGTGACTTTTTCATACATATAATAACTATATGCACAAGGCAAACCAGACACACTTCTAAATAGTTTGGTCTAAATGGCACTATAGTTATTGCAGTAAACCTAAATATTAATACGACTAAGTTATTTAGGGGATGCACTTAAGTCATTGTTATTTTTCTCTACATTTCATCATCCTCAAAATAACAGAAAACATTAACTCAGGTGTTGTATGTGTTATCAGAGAACTATCAGTATAAGAGTTGCATATAAAAATATTCAGGGAAGTCATATAACTTGTATCATCATACAATAGATTAAAAAAAAGGAAAACATAATTGAGATCAGCCCTGATGAGAAGGACCTGGGGGTGTTGGTTGATGAGACGCTCAACATGAGCCAGCAGTGTGTGCTTGCAGCCCAGAAAGCCAACCGTATCCTGAGCTGCATCAAAAGAAGCGTGGGCAGCAGGTCGGGGGAGGTGATTCTCCTCCTCTACTCTGCTCATTTGAGACCCCAACTGGAATACTGTGTTCAGCTCTGGGGCCCCCAGCACAAGAAGGACATGGATGTATTAGAACGAGTCCAGAGAATGGCCACAAAGATGATCAAGGGGCTGGAACACCTCTCCTATGAAGACAGGCTGAGGGAGTTGGGGTTGTTCAGCCTGGAGAAGAGAAGGCTCCGGGGAGACCTTATAGCTGTCTTCCAGTACCTAAAGAGGGCCTACAGGAAAGCTGGGGAGGGACTCTTTATCAGGAGTGTAGTGATAGGACAAGGAGTAATGGTTTTAAACTAAAAGAGGGTAGATTTAGATTAGATATAAGGAAAAAATTCTTCACTCAGAGGATGGTGAGGCACTGGAACAGGTTGCCCAGAGAAGCTGTGGATGCTCCATCTGTGGAAGGGTTCAAGGCCAGGTCGGACGGGGCTTTGAGCAACATGGTCTAGTGGAAGGTGTCCCTGCCCATGGCAGGGGGGTTGGAATTAGATGATCTTAAAGGCCCCTTCCAAACCAAACCATTCTATGATAAATATAATGTGAAAAGATTTTTCAAAATCTCTGAGCATACTAACCACCATGAGGATCCACTCTATATACAGGGTCATATTGAGGATAGAGAGTGTTCTGCAAATGAAATTTTGTGTATTGAATAACTCTTTCTATTACATCCTCAATATATACGGCTTTAGGCATATTTGGCGATGTCATAATATTGATAGCAGTAAGACAAGCATCAGCAGATTTTGTCACTCTCTCCATAATAAGATCTCTCCATAATCTCTCCTCATCTTCAGTGTCATTGTTCTGTAACAGGCAAGAAAAGCAGGATAGTGTGAACAAAGAGTCAAATTTTTATCCTTACCAAGTACAATATAACAGTAACATTTTAATATATATCAATGGTAAGCACTATGAAGATTGCAACATTCTCTACTTAAGACTGATGTACCTTAGGCAAAATCTGAACATTAACATTTTCCTCTAACGTTTTCCTTAGTGCTCTATGTATGCTGTTTGCTGCTTTGACAAGTCTAATTTTCACCACTAGAGGGAATTCTCACAAAATAAGACTGTTATAAATCACATGAAATTAATGAGAAGACAACTTTCTCCACAGACTGACTCATCTATTACCTATGGGTTTAAACTATGTCTTATCAAATATGACCATTTAAGTTTTAGCACTGGGTACATAATTCCTGTATTTCTGTGTTTGTACAAGTTATAAAAACAAACAAACAAGAGGCTAGTTATGAGTATGCTGTTGGCTTTCCTTGTAAAAATAAGGGGTTGGTAAAACACTAATTTCTAACCTTATCAACTTTTTTCCCTTGAATCTAAAAGTATTGCAGTGCATTACATATATGGTAAAAAATATATATATAAAAAAAAAATCAACAGACACCTGCAAATCAAGAGATCCCTGTAAAACTATTCCATGCAAGAAATTTAAGTTATTTGTATCTTGCACAAAGGAGGCTTTAAAAATACAAACAATTAGTTTTAAAACCTTTCTATTTTCTTGCTCATTCATCTTGGAAATAAAAAGAATCTGCAAGTGCATTTTGCCTTTGAATAATACCCTGACATGGAGGTAGGTTATCTTCACTGCGCTGTAAAAATAGTATAAATTTACTCCTTAGCAGAAGGTTTCTTTGCCATAACGATCTAAATTACATTTAATAGGTTTTAAGAAAAATCTAAAACTTGTTTGGCTAAAGATTGCTTCTTTTTTTAATTGAAGCTTTGTCTCTGAATTGCAATCATGGGAAAATTTCAATAAGTGCTTAGTAAACTTGAGTTTTACTACAGAAAGCTAAAAGAAAAATATCACTTTAAAAGCACTGGCAAAAAGGCTCAACCATATTGCAACAGAGCAGGAAAACCATCACCTTTTCACTTATTTTTCATATTGCTAAAGACATTCAGAACTGTATAGTGAAACTTATTTTTTAGGTAGTCCTGTGTGGAGTTAGGAGTTGGACTTGATGATCCTTCCAACTCAGGATATTCTATGATTTAAAATGCCTCCTCAGTTCTTAATGCTCAGGGGAAGAATATGCTCTGCATGAAAGCTGTACTTTCTTCTACTGTGTAAGGGAAGTTTTATGGACAACTAGCAAAGAAATTTCCACTGGTGCAAGTTATACCAGTTACCACAAATACTTAAGGATGAAACAATAATATTTAAAATTAAGTCAAGAGACAACTTGATTACTCCCAATACATCTGTTTGTTAACAATACTATAGTAAAATGTTTAGTACTGAAAGAATATAATCAATTGAATTTTAATTCTAATCTTAAAATTTGACAATCTGTTAATCATATACATATAAAATCAGAAATTCCTTTCACACACATGCACAGTATTTGAAATTATCACTAAATGGGACTCAAGTGAAGAAAACCCTATGCTGAACAGTGGTATGAAATAATCTAATTTGAAACTCACATGGTTAAGTAACGTAGAAAGCTTTGATCCATCTTGTATATTCTTCTCCAAAATATTCAGGACCTTTACCATTTTATCTGTTGAAAGCTAAAACAAGAAAACAAATCAAGCAACTGTAGACACACAAAGGCTTCCAAATTGCTGAAAAGATGTCCATGGATGAAGGATAGAAAATGTTATGTAATTCCAGCATTAAACTTAAATCGTAAGTACTTTTGAGATAAGGATCAGATCTTGACTTGTCAGTTTCTGACACAGCACGACTGAGAATGCTGATAATAACTAAACTAGTGAAATATGTTCTAAGATTGCAATCAAACTGCATTTTTCAACCAAATCCATAGGAAAAGGTTTAAAACTGCATATCTGCAAATAATGTATAGTTATACACTCTTGATTCTAGAAATTGAAATTTACCAAAACCAAATATGAATCACTAATTCTAGCTGACCATATAGAACTTAGAAGACAGTCCAAACCTTATGGACAAACAGAAACAAAATTAATTGATATTTGAGTGCTAATACAGAGGAAATGTATTCTTAGTAATCTTGTTAACTTTGAAAAATTAGCATGTTGAAAAAAAGTAACTCAAACTCGCTTACTGATGTTCTACAGAATTACAATCAAATAATCTGTAGAATATGCTGAACTCCAGAAGAACCAGTTTCACTCATACAGATAATAGTGGTGCTCACCTTTAGAAGCAACACGTTTCTGACTTTATGTACACATGTATGTACAAAAATTAGGGAATAAAGGTTATGGGTGAGAACTATCAAGAAGGCAAAATACTCAGGTTGAAAATATCCTGCAAATGAAGGTAGGGAGGACTGAAGAAAAGGCCAGGAAGAATACCTAAATCTTGGGTTAAAGAATATCCTTCGGAGTGACTTGTATAATAAGTGGCTTCACAGACATTTCATAAACATAGTAAGTGGTCAAGAGCAGGCAGAGTTAAGAGTGTAACATAAGACTGCCCTAAGCCAAGAGTTCTAGGAAGATAAGGAAAGCAAGAACATTGTTTCTAGAGGTGTGATACCAACAGTTTGCACCAGCATAGAAAATTCCCTTGAACCAAAGTCAGGAAGAGTATGACAAAGAAACCACAACATGTAGTCTACAGAAAATGAATCTTATCACCTGGGTCGTTAAATCTTTTAAGTTTGAAAGGGTTTTCTGGAGAGAGGGTACAAATACGCAATTCAGTATGATGCTAGATGAACATCATATATTTACAATGCACTGACAGATTATATTAGAAAGGGTGGATTTTTTGACTTTTCTGATAAGGTCTGTTTTACTATGGTTGCTTAACACTAGCTGTAAGGAACAAAGACTATAGATTGATGTGCTTTTGTGAAAATCGATTAATAATTTTAGATTTTACTGCTCAGACATTTGTGTTACATATTGGTACATTGTGCTCTCAGTCACTGCCGACACTGAATGTTATTACACTAGATATGTGCTTTTTGTATATTTAACAAAATTAAATGTTCAAAAGATGTAAAGACTATGAAGATGTACCTTGTCCATAATGCCCATTGCCTTGATTTTTGCAGATTCACTACCCAACTCGCTAAGCTGATGTTTTCCCAGTAGCAATTCCTGTGGAATCTCATCATCATCGCCTTAAAAAAATGAAATAAAAAAAATTGTCACATTTCTAATAAGACTTCAAAGAAGCCACTATTTACAGCTAAGATGAAAAAGCAAACACAAGAAAACTTGTTAAAGTACTGATTTTACATCTAACGAAGACTGACGGCCATGACTTTTGGTTGTTAAAATGACTCTACTTGTTCGATATGATTGATCATGTGCTCTGAAATATCATTCAACAGCCTAACATCAAAATCCATTTATTGCAGCTCTAGCATTAAGTACCACCCTCATTTCAGTAAAACAAATCTTAAATGATTGTAGTTCTAATTCTGAAATTCAAATCTTGGTCAGAATAATAGATGAAAAACACATATATCTTGGGATACACTGTGTTCTAATCACAATTGCCCTTACAAAAAAAAAAACCACATGACATTAGAAGACACTGAAATCATTGGTTCGTAATATGTTTCACTTTTAAATCCAAGGGTGTAGACATGATTACTTTAAAAACTAGTCATTTGTTTATTAGGTTCCTCCCCTTGTTCTAATACTGTGACAAAGATGGTAGGAAAGAAATTATACAAATGCTCCATTATCCATTTCAATTGATAGTCATCTTGGTCAACCTGAACTACTTTACTGGACACTGACACTAAGCTGGACGATTTTCCAGTGAAAGGGATAAGGAGTACACATAGATTCAGTGTCTCAGCCATAAGTGTACAAGCACTGTGGCAAGGCCACAGCAGATGCACTCTAGTAGACTATTATTTCTCTCATTATGATTTATGACCCTTTTGGATTTTGCAGGAAGGAGGAAGGAAGATCATCTTCCTCTAGTAGCAAGTGAAATTGTAAAGGTAAAGGCTCCTGCTACTCAAGGTGGAAGCCATATAAACACAATATACCCTAGCATGTATCACAGGCAATTAAATCAAAAAGAAGGAAGTCTGAAAATACTGAGATGCAATTTTTTTTAGTGTTTCTTGTATTTCTAATTAGGGGAAGCATTTTGAAACTTTCTGACATGTTACCAAAAGCTGTGAAATCCATGTCTTCCAGATTTTCCAAAATATTTTCCATTGAAGCAGTAAACCTTTTAAAAGTTGAAGAATCCATCATTTCTGGTGGGAAAAAAAAAGTATATATAATTATTTTTATATAAAATACATAAAATCCAAACTGAAGAAAATAAGTCTTCTAAAGTTACCTTCAGGTGTTAGTTTAGGTTCATAAGCTTTCCTTTTCTTTTGTTTTTCTTTTTTCTTCATTTTTCTAGCCACTAATTAGAGAATAAAGAGTGAAACAAATACTTTCTGGAACTGAAATAAAGGATTATTTACATTTCTCATGCTTGTATTAAATACTGCATATAAAGATGCTTTTTAAAGCATTTTAAAATGTTCAAATTATTAAAAAAAACGTATTGTTTTCATAATTCTAGTGTATTTTTAAAGGATAACGATCAGTTACCCTCACTGAGACTAGGAGGAGGAGAATAATCATCCATATCAGAGTCATCGGGACTACGATTACGGTAACGGCCACTACCAGAAGTCCTCCTTCCTTCATGATAATGACCACTTCTCCTGTGGTCACCAGAACTTCTTCTGTCATGTTCTTCATATTCCCAAGTTTCATCTCTATCCTTTTTATGTCTTTTTCGAGAAGCTAGAAATGAAATGCATTTTCATTATAAGTATAAAAATTCTATTTTCAATAGCTCAAAATTATACATTTACAAGTTAAACATTAGCATATACATGTTCCATAAAACAAGTGAACACTAAAACCATTATATAAAGTTCTGTTATGGCATTATTTTAACAATTCAATTTGAATTACATGAAAACCATGCCTGAAATCACCAAAGACAACAGCAAACACTTTAAAATATAAGTTTAAAGGGCACTTGTCCTTTTAAACAAAGGAGAATAGAACAAAATAAAATAATTTTCATCCTTTCCTTTCATAAGAGAACATTGAGATAATTTCTTCAGTTATGTAATTGGGTCTATTAATAGGCATCCATGTTACAATTCAGTGTTTGCTTTGCCTATCACACAGGAAGTTCCAATGAGACTTAGCAACCTAGCTGCTTAAAGATATTCTGTTTTGCCAAGACACCCCCAAAAAATTGTCTTGAAATATATATTGTAGTTAATTCAGTGTAAAGGAGAAAGCTGCAGTCACAATTCCAAGCTAAACAGTATGTATACACCACTGAAAGTTATTATAACCAGTTTTCAGTCAGGACCAAAAGGCACAGCAGAAATCAGTGTTGAAGAAATTGGGATAAACGTTCTCTATAGAAACAGAGATTTAGTGGAAATAAGATATCGGGGGAGGGGAACTGAGTTCTCTGTTATTTTCAAAGATAGTCTCATGCATCTTTAAGGGGAGAGGGTGCTAAGAAGTAATAGGAAAAGGATATGGATGAGGACATAGCTTCATCCATGAAAGTCTCTACTATTTAATGTAACAGGATAACTGGGGCTAGCAAAGAGATGTCTAATACAGACTGTGCTGTGAAGATCAAAATGTCTCCAAAACATTACATTCTAGACTAGCAGAGTATATTATTCTTGTGAACTGGTATATAACAGCCCTTACATCTGTATGTGTTTCTACCAAACTCTCCTGAAGTTTAGAGAGGTATGAATGTGTACAGGGTTGTTTCTGAGCAAAATGGCTCCAAGCATTTATACAGAACTGGAACAGAACTGACATGGAATTTCCACAACCCCAGTTTATTGAGAAGAATAGGAAAGATATTATACATACCAGAATATAGCCAATGGACAGCCCATGCTAAGTACAAATAAAAAAAAATATTGAACCTGAGGTGATACTCTGCACTGCACACTAGAGGGCTTCCACTTCTGAAAACAATATGAAATTTCTGCAAAGAAGTGGTTCAAGACTTTAAAGTAGTAACTTAGCTCAGGCTTTGAGCTGTACTGCTTCTGAATCAGACTTGCTTCTGGAGGCAGTACAGTCATGTTCATGATGCCTGAGCTACTAAACAGTTTCAGTTCTAAAATGGTTGAGAGTTAACTGCAACTGAAGAAAGGGAGGGCTATCTGGGTTACCTGAAGTGAGTGGATTGGTTAAAGAAATGTGTTTTATGGAAAAAGACTTCACACATCTTAACTGATTCTTTTTTCCCCTCGTGAGACAGTACTTTGTGGAGGCAGATGAATTCTGTCTCCACAGTTTATAGATCATCAGTAGCAATTTAAATTCTGTAAGAAGAATTCTGGCCCCAGCTATGTCTCCATAAGAAAAGTAACTTCCAATATCACTTTCCAGCAGAAATTTAAATTGACCATTTTATCAATGCTGCATGATAAAAGAAAATGTATTACAGTTGTGTTGGCTCTGCAAGGCAAAAAATATGAACATGGGAACAGCTATTCACATTTAGACATTTTATCTACTTCTAAGTAAACTTTGTAGAGCAATTGAATAAAAAACTGTAAGCTTTAATAACATTTCAAAAATACTATTAATTTTATACATAATTTTAATTTCTCATCATTTAATGGAATGAGATGCTCAAAGAAACTTATGTTCCATTCTCTTCACCATTTTGTCTCATTTTAATTCAGTTCTACAGTATCCTTTAAGAAATATTCTATTTCATTTTTAAATCAGATGTCCTCACTGAATTTTTTAGAATGATGGCCAGATCTCTTGACTGTATGTAATGAACCTAGATTACCTTAAAGCATATAATTACTGTGCAAGATTTTCTTAATTTACATTACTTCATATTTAAGAATTTCAACAGCCACTGTGGCTAAAAGCTAGATTAAGATGTCTCTGAAATTTGTGACAATCCTCTCCATTCCCAACCAACTTAAATAATAGCAGTAGAAACAGAATGACGTACTACTTACATTCAAAAGCTTCTTCACTGTCATTGTCTTCATCAGAACTGATTTCAGTATATTTTGGTTTCTCATTAACTGTGCTACGTTTGCGCTTGTTCATTTTCACACGTTCACAAAGTGGCATGGTGGATTCAATTTCTGCCAGGAGCTCAGGAGGCAACTCCTTTAACACTGACTGATCTATGCTACCTATTAACGGAGAGTAAGAACAGTAAATGTGAATCTGAAGATAAAAAAGGGCCCAACACTTCAACCCTTTCTCAGGAACCGCTTACAGTTTATTTGCTAACAATTCCATGGTTAGATATACCTGGATGTATTTGACAGGACTTTCTAAAGCTGTATATATTGTTCACACTGCAACTGGAAATTAACATAATAAATTGTATAAACATCTCCTTCAACAAAATATTTTGTCAGGCATATAAATAAAACAAATTCAAGTTGGTGAATTACATTTGTAAAACAACATCCCTGCTCTACTTCCACAAAATTTAGTCTTATTTTTGTTCATCCTCTGAACTTAACAGGTTTTCCTGAAAGTATAGGTAAATTAATGATTCAGCGTGCCTCATTATAGCTCAATTCATTCTCAATCATATTATTTAGTGTAAATAAAACAGTAATCTTCTCTTTTCCAATATGTAGGGACAATCTGTGGCAGAATCTCCAGGTTCTTATCCCTAAATATAAGCCAAATCATTGACATCCCAAACTCTGCCTCAGGTGATTTCTTACCTCCTACTAATAGCTTTTTTTTTAATGCAACCCACATTTTTGCTTGATTTTGCTACAAAGCAAAGTTGAAAGAAAGATTTTTGTTTAATATAGAAAAACAGCAAGCTGGACCACAACAGGTTTCTTTTCCACTGAAGTAAACAGACAACATTGCACCCTTCTCATCACATTTTGAAACTGATATTAGACACGTACGCAGTCAGCACAAAGGAGATTTACAGTGAATTTTTTATTGTTATTTGATGTCTTATTATTTATCAAAGAGCCTTACTGCACAAATCTGAAGACTGTTGGACTGAATTGTTAACCTTTTTCCAACAAAATAAATGCCTCTGTCACAAGCGCTTCTCTCTCCTTCCCCAAGGTATACTCTATTATTTAGATACAAAAGAAATCACCTGCCAATTGTGCTATATCAATGAAATATGTATATTGATATGCATATATATTTTCTAGATTTACTTTTTAATTGCATTCACTACATCAGTAACTTAACTTTCTAAAATTTATTTCAATTATTACAGTACCATCCCATCTCCTAATCCAGTCTTAGTCTTCCCCCATATTTTTAAACACATTTAGCTGGAATTAGAATAATCTTAATATTAGAAAATAGTTTCCAGCAATACATTAAAAAAAACAAAAAACAGGTTTCATATATTTCTGGTTTAACATCTCTCTACATCCAAAAAAGTTGCCTATGAACAATGAAACTAGCAATCAAAATTATTTTTCTATAATTCTCAAGTATGTTCAAGGAAGTCATCTCACTTAAGTGCATTTAAAAAAAAAAAGAAGTTTGAATTTAAAATATTGATTACTTTGAACATTTTTGAAATGAGGTAGGGAAATATCTATAAAATAGACAACGAAAGTTGTCCCTGCTTCCCCCACACCACGGTCATTTGCTTTAAGTTGCAATCCTTAGATATTCACCACCTGTCAAAGGTACCTAAATTCTCAATATTGTTTTCAAAAATGCTACAAAACATTTCACAGTGTGGTTATTCCTTGCATTCTAGGCACTTGACTGAAGATAGGAAGAAGTATGCCAGCACAGACCGAATAGTTTGTCTGTGTGTACTACCAGCTGACTGGATGTCAGCCAGGTCTAATCTGGAGGTTGCACAAATGTATTTGAGCAGTGGCATCCGCACACTAACTGTCCATGTCCCTTTGTATACATATGCAGCATCTGAGGAGAGTTAGCTTACATCCAGCCCCAGACAAGAGGGAAATTTGTATGTATGTATTTTAAGACAATTTCCACAGGCACAGACCATTCACCAAAGGGCCTCAGAACCTGGTTCTCCTAACACAAATGCTCAGTTTTAAGCACTATGGGTTAAATTCATTGAAGTCAGCACGACTACTCACAGAGCATAAAACCTACAGGAAATCTGGCCAAAGACACTGCAAAAAACAGCTATAAGTAAAGAAACAAAAGCTGCATTAAGATTCATATAGATGTTTAAAAGCCATATGCACATACACCAACAAGAGTATTTTCTACAAATATATATTTAAGCCTTTCCAAATCTATTATGAAAAGTATATTTAAAAACAGAATAATTAGTTAGATCACTTGGAGAGGAAATGAGAAAAGGAAACAAATCAGTAATGGATTGTATATCCAGCTTGGCAAGAGTTCCATGACTGAAGACACCTACTCAATTTCAAAACTATGTCTGAATGTTTCATGATGTTTCATGAATAAGGTTGTGATCATTGCTTTGAGGAACTGCTAAAACAATTTATTCTTTATTTTGCTTACACTGTGCACAAAGAATGTCTATGCAAGATGAACAGTGATTTATTTTAAGTAAGAAAAACATTAAAAACAAACAAAAAACCCTAAACAATAAACAGAAACCACAGGCTACTACTCTCCTATCTCCTAGGAATATCTATTCTTGCTTTCCTTATTGATTTTGTTCCTAGGGTAGAACAATACTCAATTTTTAAAAATAAGTCAATTGCTACCAGCTTAATTAGACATCAATGAAAAAATAAAAATGCAAATACTTTAAATATTTGGAGAAATAACCATTTCTTTCTCAGAAGTCCGAAGTTTGTTTGTTTGTGTTTTGTTTTTTTTTTTACGTTCTCCAATGCTAAATTCAACTAATTGCTTGAACTGCACTCTCTCCAGTTACAAATATTTCAGGTGATGGCATAAGCTTCCCCTTTATTATGTTTATTAGAAAATATGTAAGGAATTCTTTATTCCAGAAGGGAATAGTAGAAAAGAGAAAAAATGGAATTACTGTAAAGTTCTCTATAAGCCATCTTTAAAAATTTTGTATCTATCACAATGTTCCCTGGAGCAAGACTGCTACATGTTTCCTTAGGTGCTGAAGATTATAAATAACCAAATCTAAAGAGTTTTACTCATGCAGTTATGCATGACTATGTGTGTATCAATAATTCTGATATACATGGAAAAGGACTGCACATCCTTTTTTGAATTCAAGGATATTATATACTGCAGGAGAGTCAAGAGTTTATATTTATTTTACTTTACTATTTATGTTATGTTGAATAAGGGCCATCCAATCTTCACTAGAAACATCTTACTAAATTCATTCTTTTACAGCTCCATATTTTATTATAAATGTACTTATTTGTTCATAGTAGCAAAGAAATACTTAAGAGAATCCAGTTTATCACAAGAATCGTGTCACACAGCAACAAACATTAGGCTGTAAAAACCATGCCTTTTCAGTTTACGAGATCCTTTTCAAAAATTATTAAAAGAATATATAACATAAAACCTCATGAAAGCATCTACAAAAACATGTATGATCACCTACAATTTTTCAATTTGTTTGATACATTTTCTAAAACTTGGTACCTCCCTTTCCTGCTTCCACTTTAATCAGCTGCATTTGCCTCTAGTTTGCATGGCTTTTTAAATAGCAAAGGAGAAAGTAACTTTACTAAAAAGTTAGTCTACAAGTTAATAAGAGTGTAATAAGAATGCCCCCAGAAACTAGGCTTTCTGAAAAACTGTCGTGGTCAAAGGAATAACTCCCTCCCTCTCCACCCCCCCACGCCCACCCCCGTATGTTTTCCACATACAGTAGAAAGTGTTCTACAAATACTTAGTGAATATAATTTTTCCCTTCTTTACATATGGCTTAAAAAATGGAAAGGCATGGATATGATTCAAAAGTAAAGCATTGCTTTTTGTTCATAACTTGATGTGTGGTTTCAAGTTTGTAGAACAGCCTTTAACTTTAGCTAATGTTTTCTAAAATCTAATCTTTAGAAGTATCCAAGCTCACTTTGCCTTGAATTTGCAAGTCAAGTAGATCTCCCTGATTCAGATAGATACATCCATTACCAGAATGCCTTCAAGAGAGGTTGAAGAGGAAGGAGGGGGAAAAAAAAGTAATAACATTATGGACTTTTATTGGATCCATTCAATATGGACAGCAACTATATTTTGACACAACAATCAGTGCCACCCATACAAAAAATTCAAACTAGCATAGGTCAGCTTTTCAGAATCAGAAAGGCTGTTCATGCCATTAAATCAAAACCAACACTAATAAACTGTTACCTTCTCAGTAATGATTTATTTTTACTTTCCAAACTAGAGAAAACAGATGTACAGTTCACATTTTGGTGTGATTTCCTATGAACTAACCAGCCATCAAGATTCAAAAACATTTAAAAAAAAAACAAACTCCAAATTTGAAATATCCCTCAGTGTGCAAATTGAACAATACCCTTTCCACTGCACTTTCCCTTAAAATGCTCCTGTATGTTGTTTATATTGTGCACTGAGTCCTTGGTGATGCAAGTCCCTTGTCCACTGGCTTCATACTCCTCCAAGTAATTCTGTGCCCTGGACAAGTTTCAAGAATGGAAGGGGAATCACAAGGCAATGGCAGTCCTTTTCTCAAAGAGGAATTTAAGGCATGGGGAAGACACATAAGACTCATAAGAAAGAAGTTCGACTTTTATCTCAATACCATATTGTTAGCTGAAAAACACACAGCCAAGATGAATACTGACCAAAAATAACCCACGTAGTAGTCCGTTTACTTCTGTGGCTTTCATTGTTCCTCTCCCACTCTACCTCAAAGTTTGTGGAAGGGTATACAGCTATAATATATATAAACCCTCTATCAAGCCCCTTAACCTCACCTTTTGACTACGTTCATGAAGGGATAACTCTTGAGGATCAAGATGCATGGGCGCAGCTGCGCGTGTACCCCCTCAAGAGGATGAAGACTCAGACCCCTCAGCACCACTGCCCAAGGGACTGTGCCCACAGGAGTCTCTGTGGCAATGGATTTGGCGGGAGGAAGAGGAAGCATATCCTATATCATTCCTTAGAACCTGCTTGAACACATCTTTCAAAATCATTTTTCCTCATCTACCCCAGTACTGGCACAAAGGGAAGATTCCCAGACTCTGGCTAATAAAAGGAGAGGTTCAGCCTCCTTGTTTATATTCCAGTCCTCAGCTCTGGCTTTGAGAAATGAGACCCAGCCAGACTGGTTGGTCAGAGAAGAATCTGGACACAGCAACTGAATAAATCCCATGATGTAGCAGAGGTCATAACTGCCCACAGCTAAGCAGCACAGAATCAAAAATGATTTTATAATAGCACAAAATATTCCTAGAAGCAGGAATTGTGTTTTGAACTAACCCTATTTTAAATTGGATTTAAGCTAAATCACAGCAATGATGTTGAATGTGATAAGGCCAGAAGAAGACGTTTTATTGAAAGATGGATGGATGACAGGAAAGTCAAAGGGCAAGAAATACAAGCAGATAAGAGAAGGAAAGAAAAATCAAAATGTACTAAGCTACATGAAATATGAGAGATGGGAGAAGAAATGTAATAGTAATGCTAAAGGCAACACTAGAAAAGATACTCTATTAAGAAATATAAGATGAACTAAATAAAGAATTCTTATGAAAATTACATTTCCTAGTCCATTAAAATGTTTATAACTAAAAACAGCACAGAGTAAAACAGTGAATAGTATTTCTTTTAATTGGAGTGAGGACACTGGAAATCACATGAATATTTTCTGTATCAGTCAGTTGTTGACAAGTAGACTGGCTTATAAAAATATCGCTTGATGAATTATGAACCTTTTCAGACACTGGAGTTCACCTAATTATTTAGCATAATATATCATAAGTTATCAGGAACTTGGACAAAACACATAGAACTAAAAATACACATGAAAAATATGAAGTTCAAAAAACACCTTCTCCAAAATCTGCCTGGCTGAACATTCAAAACTTGTTTTGTAAGAGAAATGTAGGGAAATATTCATATTTTCAGGATAAAAAGTAAATATCTAACAAAGAGGCTCACATTTTACCAAAAAAAAAAAAAAAGTAATACTCATCTTGAATTATTCAGTCTTTAAGACTCAACAGTCAGGTTAGTAGAGAACAGATTTAGACCAATAAATTCACTATACCAATATCACTCTGTACACATGCACATAAACCATTATATATTCAGAACAGGATTTCTATATCATTTCTCATCAAATCACCTTTGAAATAAAACATTTCAATCTCACATTCATAAGTAATGAGATACCTGTAATTGCATTCATAAATAATCCTGTATACAGTTCAAATCCTCTCCCCTGCCAATTGTTTTGTCTATTTTCAGACATGACAGCTCTGTAAACACTATGTAAGAACTATGTAAGAAATTTAAATGCTTTAAATGACAAAATTTATAAAAGGAACACTGACCACTGAGTAACACTGATTTCACAATGTGAGATGATCTACTTCAGTTTGAAAACAAAGCCAAAATTATAATCAAAAAGAAATTATTGAAGAAAAGCAATCATATAAAAAAGCATTAACTCAGCAAAAGAGAAAAATGATCAAATATTAAACCTAACAAGAAGCTATATCTCATATTATCCTCTCAACATTACTAATTTAAATAAGTCAGCCAATTGTTTACTAGTTCCTTTCCTCTTTCCACATACACTGGACCCTAGAGACAGCAATGTCTGAATGTCTCCTAAAGACAGAACCTTTTTGTAAGTTTAGTATCACACAGCCTTGTCCTGGATTCAGCTGGGATAGAGCTAATTTTCTTCATAGGGGCTGGTATGTTGCCTTGTTTTGAATTTAGGACAAGAATAATGCTGATAACACACAGATGTTTTAATTGTTGCAGAGCAGTGCTCACACAGAGCCAAGGACTTTTCAGTTTCTCATACCACCCTGCCAGTGAGGAGGGTGGGGGTGCACAAGGAGCTGGGAGGGGACAGAACCAGGACAGCTGACCCAAACTGGTCAAAGGGATATTCCATGGCATGTGATGTCATGCTGAAAAATAAAACTGGGGGAGTTGAACAGGAGGGTTGCCTCTGCTCGGGGGTCTGTCTGAGCATCAGTAGGCAGATGGTGAGCAATTGCATTGTGCATCACTTGTTTTGTTTATTCTTTTTTGTTCTTATTATTCTTTGTTGCCTTTTTTTCTTACTTACAATGGTGGAAACAACCACCGGATGGCTGGAGACATATCCTGTGCCCAATGCCACCGCCCGGAACACTATCCTGGGCCTTGAAAAGCAAGTCCTATGGCGACATGGCACCCCAGAAAGAATTGAGTCAGACAATGGGACTCATTTCCGAAACAACCTTATAGACACCTGGGACAAAGAGAATGGCACTGAGTGGGTATATCACATCCCTTATTATGCACCAGCCTCTGGGAAAATCAAACGATATAATGGATTGTTAAAGACTACACTGAAACCAATAGGTGCTGGGACATTCAAACACTGGGATACACATTTAGGAAAGGCCGCCTGGTTAGTCAACACTAGGGGATCTGCCAACTGAGCTGGCCCTGCCCACTGAAACCTGTTATGTACTGTAGAAGGGGATAAAGGCCCTGTAGTGCACATAAAAACATGTTTGGGAAAAGAGTCTGGGTTATTCCTGCCTCAGGCAAAGGTAAACTCATCTGTGGGATTGCTTTTTCTCAAGGACCTGGGTGCACTTGGTGAGTAATGCAGAAAGATGGCAAAGTTTGATGCGTACCCTAAAGGTGATTTAACGTTAAGTGAGAATAGCCAATGATTTGAATTATACAGCATTATATGTCAATTGGTATGATACATCATCACAACTATGGTTGCTATATGCCTTATCAACGGTATTACCGTAAGAGTCACCCAGATTAATGACTAATTAATCTTGATGGAACCAGGCAAGTGCAGCAGTGATGTGACCAGAGCTGGCTTCAACATGCAATACTCCAACACCACACACCATCTCTCCTGTCCAGAAGGACCATTATGACCAAAATCATAGACTAAAATGAACTTGATGAACATTTTAAAGGGACATTTAAATGGACATTTTAAAGGTTTGGCTCACAGACTAAGGGGATGATATGTGTTTGTGTATCAATGGATGGAAAGGATGGTGGCAATTAATGAGAATGTATTGGAAAGTGTAAGACCTGAGCATGACATAGATGGTATGGAATTAGGGGTGGATATTGTCCTGGTTTCAGCTGGGATAGAGTTAATTTTCTACCAAGTAGCTGGTATGGTGTCATATTTTGGATTTAGGATGAGAATAATGCTGATAACACATTGATGTTTTAGTTGTTGCAGAACAGTGCTTACGCTAAGTCAAGGACTTTTTAGCTTCTCATACTGCCCAGCCAGCAAGGAGTCTGGGGGTGCACAGGAAGCTGGGAGAGGACACAGCCAGGACAGCTGACCCAAACCAGCTAAAGGAATATTCCATACCATATGGCATCATGCTGAACAATAAAACAGGGGGGAGTTGGCCCGGGGCGGGGGCGGGGGGGGGGGGGGGCACCGTTGCTTGGGGGCTGGCTGGGCATCGGTCAGCTGGTGGGGAGCAACTTCATTGTGCATCACTTGCTTTGTTTATTTTATTTTTTTTGTTATTTTTTCCTTCTTTTCTTTCTTGTTTTTCCTTTGTTATTAAACTGTCTTTATCTCAACCCATGAGTTCTTGCACTTCTCTTTTCAGTTTTTCTCCCCCATCCCACTGGAGGGTGGGGGAGTGAGTGAATAGCAGTGTGGTGTTTAGCTGCCTGCTGGTTTAAAACCACAACAAGCTTGAAGTGTAAACACTCCGTAAAAGTGATGTATTTATAGTGTAAGAGAGGCAAATGGTATTTTTAAAGTCTGTTCTTGTTGTATGATGTCAAAACATCTCTTGGCAAACCACATTTCAGTCCTAATTAAAAATATAAAAGAATCTTAGGGCTTGTCTAAGTAGCATATTCCACCTCTTCAGTTACACTGATTTCGTTAAAATAGTAACCATCCCTTATATAGGCACGCTTAAACCAGTTTAATTCATACATATACCCATTATATTTAGCTAGATAAATTACCAGATTAGACTCATGTAGCTGAAAGTACAGCTTAAAACCATTTACGTATTCCCACATTAGGTACTTTCACAGAAACAAATAAATCATTTCACTTCAAGATTTCCAGTAACAAGCCCTGAGATGAGTTTCACTTTGATTCCCTGAAATCACCACATAAGCAAGCATATAAACTATCAAACATTTGTGTTTAATTTCTAACCACAGGAATAGCAAACTAAAAGAACAGGAGTGTACAATATATAATGCAATTAACAAAAACAGTCTTACCTTTATTAGATTTGGATGACTTGTTCTTGTTAGGTTTAAAACACGAGCCCCTTGATTTATCTTCTCTATCCTTAATAAATTTCTGCACATCATCCAAAGAAAGTTTCTGAAGGACAACTACAGGTTTAGTTCCTTTATTTAGATCTTCAGCTAGCCCAATCTTCTCTACTTTATCCTTCTGTTCACCTTTATATTCAGTTTTCCTTGACTCCTGAGTGACATTGCCATCTTTATCACGCTTGATTTTTGGAATGACAAAATGTTTCAGTGCACCAGATCTTGCCCCCAACAAGTAACTGGGAAACTCTGCTTTATTCTCAGCATGTGCTTTATTGCTATCAAGTTTACTCTTATTACCATCTGTCTTTCGTTCATCCTTGCTGTTGGGTGATTTAAAACCAGTTTTTTCAGGTCTTGATTTACTAAAATCTCCTCTACCTTCCTGTTTAATACGAGGGCTGTCAGGTCTTGATTTCTGATCCCCAGAAGAAAACCTTTCCCTTGATTCACCAGACTCATGTCTATGTTTCCTTTCAAATTTCTCAGTTTTTGAACCATCAGGTTTAATACCATGCTTAGAATCATATTCATTTTTGTTTGAGGATCTCAAATACTCAGGCCTTCTAATCTTGGATGGATCCCCTCTGTATCTCTCTGACTCCCCCCTGTCCTCAGATCTTTGTTTAAAGCTATCATGGTCACGTCTCAATGTATCAGAAACCGAACGCCCATCAGGCCTTTGTTTTGCTGGATCTGATCTACTTTCAGATTTTATCCTTGAAGGATCAGATTTCACATCTGGTTTTTGCCTAGGTATTTCAATTTTCTTATCTGACAATGGTTTACTCGAGTCTCTCCTATTATCATGTCTATGTTTTGGTGTTTCAGGCCTGCCTTCGCTCTTCTGTTTTGGCGTTTCAGGCCTCTGCCTTATTTCCTGTTTGCCATTATTTTGTTTTCCTTCATTTTGTTTCATCTCCATTTGCCTGCTCTCATTTTGTTTTGACTCTGTCTGTCTGTTCTCATTTTGTTTCAGCTCTGTTTGTTTGCTTTCATATTTAGTTTCTACCTGTTTGTTTTCATTGTGTGTACTTTCCAACCTTCTGTTCTCATTTTGCTCAAATTCCATTTGTCTGTTTTCATTTTGCTGGATATCTGTCTTTTGACCCTCAAAGTCTGCCTTTTTCCTAAAAATCTCAGGATGGTTTTCAGGTTTAAGAACTCCAACAGTGTCTTCTTGGGGAACACACACAAACCCATCATTATACTGCTTAATTTCTTCATTTTTTTTGAAGGCATCCAAATCCTGAGTTACTGTTGCCTGAGAGTCCACTCTTCCTGCTTGCTGAAGATCAATACTAACCATCAACGCTGGCCTTGCCCCATTTCCTGAAGAACCTGTCTCCTGAGAAGCTGGTCTGTTTCCTCCGGTAGTACCCCCAGCCTCCTGTGGTTTGTTTTCTTGTTTTCGCTTCTTCAGAGGCTTATCTGCAAATCGGAAAAAAAATCATAAATGATATATATAGAAAGAGATTAAGTGTCCAATCAAAAATATCCGTTCCCCTCCATCCCCACAAATTAATCCCCCTCAGCATGTATGTGCACACACAGCAAAACTCATTCAATTTAAAAGCAAGAATAGAACTTCTCTAGCTAATACTTTTTAATATATTCATAGACTATTGTTCATTGTCAGTCTACCACAGGTGCCAATTAATCATTTAAAAAAAAACGCCTTCAAAACACATGGTCAAAATCAAATCAAAGTCCCTGTAAAATTCCTAAGAGAACCATCTAATAAAGCAGCTGCAATATATAATGAGAAAACAAACAATTTAAGGCTGAAGCAAAAATCTGCAAAGACACTGAAGGTGCACCTTCTTAACTGTTTTTTGATTAATACTACTGTAAAAAGATTCTCCTCTGCAGATTGAGCCTCCTTTATTATATAATATAAGCGATTATCTGCAACAATTAAGACAGAGGTTCTCCCTATATGGTTCAGTGCATCAGTTGGATGTCATGCATATTATTGCCAGGGAACACAGGAACAATGTACAAAAATGATTAAACTAACTCCAACACTCCATGCTTCTCTTTAAAGCAGAACAGTATACCAAGAGCTGGAGTCTATACCATAATACATACATATCAGGTGGGGGGCCTCTATACACTTAAACTCTTGAGTAATTTCCCTTTGCAACCATAAAACTTTTCATGGATGAAAAAAAGTTCAGTGATAATTTTATGTAGCGTCAAGATCTTGACTCTGCAATAACCCTTTCAGTTTGTACTAAAAAAAAAAATCAAGAGTAGAATACAGAAAAATAAAAAGTGAGCCAATTACACACACCTTGTAATTTGGTAGAATTCATAGAAATGAGAAGCACATTGAAATATCAAAAAGAATATGTTCTGTCCATTTAAACTACAAGCTATTTATATTACCAATATGGTATTCTAAAATTAATTAATGCCATTAAAACATAAAGTCCTACTTGCACTAAGGCTTATATTCTCATTTGTCAACTATCATTGCGTAATTTGTTTAACAAATAAATAATTACTTTCTCTGTAATCAGGGAATATGATTTTAAGTCTAAGGAATGACTACACATACGCTAGAAATTCTGGAGATCAATTGTCAAAATGTCTAGACCACAAATAGAATACGAGAAAAATAACTTATTTGGCGTCTAGATTTGTGGTGCCTTATCACCAGATGCGATTAGTGTCCTGGTTTCAGCTAGAATAGAGTTAATTTTCCTCCTAGTAGCTGGTAGGGTGCTATGTTTTGGATTTAGGTTGAGAAGAGTGTTGATAACACACTGATGTTTTAATTGTTGTAGAGCAGTGCTTACACTAAACTAAGCCAAGGACTTTCCAGCTTCTTGCTCTGTCCTGCCAGCGGGCAGGCTAGGGATGCAGCAGGAGCTGGGAGGGGACAGACCCAGGACAGCTGACCCAAACTGGCCAAAGGGGTATTCCATACCATCTGACGTCATGCTAAACAATATATAGGGGTGGCTAGCCGGGGTGAGGGGGGGCTGGCTGCTTGGGGATAGACTGGGCATCGGTCAACGGGTGGTGAGCAATTGCATTGTGCATCACTTGCTTTGTACACATTATTATTAGTACTATTAGCTTTTTTTTTTCCTGTCTTAATAAACTGTCTCTATCTCAACCCACAGGCTTCATTTTCTGGTTTCTCTCCCCCATCCCAGAGAGGGAGGGGGGAGGGTGAGCGTACAGCTGTGTGGTGCTTAGCTGCCGGCCAGGTTAAACCACAACAATTAGCCAGCTCTCTTTTTTAGAAGCAGAAGTATAAGAAGGATGCAATCAAGGAAAAGATAAATAAACTCCGAGGAAAAAAAATACAACTCAAATTGTAAACCAGAATTATAACATATGGTTTCTAATTTCATGTGCTTGTAGATAGATTCTTTTTCAGAACAATGAAAACTTTGGAGGATCATCTCCAAAATTAACATTAGAACACAGTAACAAGTAGCAATATGGTCAATTCCAGTGATGTGAACAGGCTTTTTTTCCTCATAATTTTCATATCTATTTGTATGTCTTTAACTTCCTAGAACTCCAAAATTATATACAACATTTAATGGCTAGAAGACAGTAAAGACAGATATAATAGACTCCATGCACAAAATGGCCAATTGCGAATAAGGAATTTCTCATAATTCAACAAAAACCCATAGGAAAGACTGTCAACTTTATGATAGACATGTGAAGCAAAATAAGTTTGCCACACAGAAGGTACAGCTTTTTAGCATGGAGATTTTTACTTTTTCTGTAGAACAACAATTGTTGAATTCATGAGAGCTTATATAATTTCCCTACATTACTGCATTACTGAATAATAATTGTAAAAAAAAAACTCACACCACTTTTTGTTTGTTTTGTTGTTGTTTTTTGAAACCTTCGTGCAGTGACAAAAATTCTGTGACTGAGGGCTTTGACCTCACTGAATTTCATGGCAGCTCTCAGGAACGGTCAGGAAGTAGAAGCCTATCAGACTACTGATAGGTTTCAAATTTGAATGTCCTTTTTAAAAAAAAAAATTAAAATACACATGCATACACATGTTGCTACCTTATTACCCAATTAAAAACTCCATAAATTTTGAAACACAAATTAGGAAACTTGTGTTCTTAGGAAAAAGTCAATAAGCTTTTTCATTTTAACCCAGAAATATCAGCCACACCAAAAAAGTCACGTATAGATCTGATGGTGGATCTACCAGTAGCCTTTAAGACTTTACTGTTACCAGTTACCTGCCCAATTCCTTCAACTGAGGTTATCACCTGTAGCAAAAGGGAACATGCATTCACATTTCCCCAAGTGCATTTCAGTGTCCAGTGCATCAGCTTAAGGAACTAGTGAAGATAGTTTGCATTAACCTACCGGGCTGAACAAGTCAGCTAAGAGCCAAGCAACTGTTTCCTTCTGCTACCCCTACTATCAGGGCAAGGCCGATGGCCAGGAGCTGTGATGCCTTAAACTGCTGTAGCTGAATCAACCAAAAGTCACCTTTCAGAGCCCTCATGCTGAGGGCACCCAAGATTAAACAACCAAAACAATTCAGGTAGGACCAATTTTCACTCTTGAACTTCTGTAACTGACCAGGCTCAAAACACTGTTCATCTTCATCATCCAAAATGTCAACTTGTAAGTTGAAAACATATAAACAGATGATCACATCGCAACTTGGCATATTCCTGCTAAACATAGAGCTTTTTTGATGGACCTTCTTCATTTCTCTTGTCAACTGAATACTGATGTTTTAGTAAGTTGTTATCACTATAACCTGTTGTATTCGTGTTCTTATCTGAGAAGAAAGGGATGCCTTCAAAGTTTTCTTTTCCTAAAGGGCAAGGAGACTGCAGACAGAGTTACAGATTACTCATTTCTTCATATATCCAGTGCATCTTGATGGCAATCCTCAGAACTAGACTTGATCATTACTGTTTTGCCCCTATGAGATTTCTGGATCTAGGATAAAAAAAGCTGGCCCGAGTATAGGAAAATATCAGATTGAAATAGGGCATAAAATGTAGGATGAATACATAGTATCACTATCTTCATTGAGTATAATGAAAAAAAAAATCCATTGAATGAGCACAAAGCCTCTTTTTAAGTTGCCATGATAGCTAATGAAATATGAAAGATGAAATACACCATTGGGCTTCAAGGGCTTTGACAAATCTAACTATATGAGAACAATTAATAGAGTAATAAGGAGAGAATAATTGACCTCTGCAAACAGATGTCTTCGTGTCTTCTCTTTTACAATCAAATATATGCAAGTTTGCATAAATCTACCTTGTTAAGGCATGAGTTCAAGGACCCCTCAGGATCTCAGAACAGACCAACTTAAGAACTTGAAAAATACCCATTCAAATAAACTTCATATCCTTCAAGGCATCAAGATCCATCTTCATCCAATTCATTCCACAGACAGTAGAATTTCTTTTTATTATCAGGATCTAGGACTTTGTCAAAATATCAGACTAATGTTTTTCTTTCAAATCCCACAGGCCTAGCTTCAAAGCCTGTCACAATTCTGAACAGGTATGCTGACAAACTCTTGAGACCAATAAAGCGTGATAAGGATTTTTTCACAGAATCACAGAATTGTAGGGGTTGGAAGGGACCTCAAGAGATCATCAGGTCCAACCCCCCTGCCAAAGCAGGTTCCCTAGAGCAGGCTGCCCAGGTAGGCGTCCAGACAGGCCTTGAATATCTCCAGAGAAGGAGACTCCACAGCCTCCCTGGGCAGCCTGTTACAGTGCTCCCTCACCCTTACCATGAAGAAGTTCTTTCGCATGTTGGTGCGGAACTTCCTGTGATCCATTTTTTGGCCATTGCCCCTTGTCCTGTCCCCACAAACCACTGAAAAGAGGTTGGCCAAATCCCTCTGTCTCCCACACTTAAGGTATTTATAAACATTAATAAGATCCCCTCTCAGTCTTCTTTTCTCCAGGCTGAACAGACCCAGGTCTCTCAGCCTTTCCTCATAGGGAAGATGCTCCAGGCCCCGTATCATCTTTGTGGCCCTCTGCTGGACACTTTCCAGGAGATCCCTGTCTTTTTTGTAGCGGGGATCCAGAACTGGACACAGAACTCCAGGATTTGTGTGCGTTGATCCCACTCAGATGCTCCCGAACCACCCCCTCATCAACCAGGAGGGAGCTCTCCATTTCCCAGACTCTTTCTCCTCCATCCAGGGTCCAAGAGTCCCAAGGGGGAGTCTTTGAAGCAAAGACCAAAGCAAAGAAGGCATTCAGTATCTCCGCCTTCTCAGCGTCCCCCGTTACCAGGACACTCCCCTCGTTCAGCAGGGGACCCACATTATCTCTAGTCTTCCTTTTACTGTTTACATACTTAAAAAAAAAAAAAACACTTCTTATCATCCTTTAACTCCCTTGCCAGCTTCATCTCCAGGTGGGCTTTAGCCTTCCTCGTCGCATCCCTGCAGGCCCTGACAACACTCCTGCACTCCTCCCAAGGGGACAGGCCCTTTTTCCACATTTCATAGACCTTCCTCTTCCTTTTGATCTTGTCGATGAGCTCCTTGCTCATCCACGCAGGTCTCCTGCCCCCCGTCCCCGATTTTCTACTCTTAGGAATGCACCGATCCTGAGCTTGGAAGAAGTGCTGTTTAAATGTAGCCCAGCTCTCACAAGCACTCTTGCCTTCTAGCAACCTAGCCCATGAGATACTCCCAAGCAGGTCCCGGAAGAGGTCGAAGTTGGCTCTTCGAAAGTCCAGGGTAGCAATCCTGCTACTAGCCTTACTTCTTCCACCAAGTTCCATCTTGAACTCCACCATCTCATGGTCGCTGCATCCCAAGCTGCCCCCAACCTTCACATCCCTAAGTCCTTTTTAATATTACTCATTTTCTTTGTTGCAGCTACCCAGGACCCAGCCTGAATGACGATAAGAGGATAGTAGTCCTCTGGTTTAATGAGCTGAAGCAGAGCCTTCCTAACGTCTCTGACATGCTCCAGGAAGACAACACACCTCTCTGGAGAGGTTATCCAGATGGCAAATGGGAGCCTTGGTGCCCCTCAGCAAGGAGTCCCCGGTCACTAAGACTCTCCGCCCTTTTTTTGTGGCACTGGTTTTGATGCAGTGCCCCGTCTGGCCCCGCTCCCTATGCTTGGTACTTCCCTCGACTTTGACATGCTTCTTGGGTCTTGGGTTCCGACTACTGTCCAGACCCTCATCCTTTTCCTGCCCGAGAGCTTCAAATCCCAGGCACACTGTGGAGGTAGGTGGCTCCGTGGGTGTCGGGGGCAGATGCCTCCTTCTGCTTCGAGCTGAGACGAGAGTCCAGCCCCTTTCCTCTCATGGGTGGTCAAGTCCTCTGTCCTGCAGGTGAGCAGCTGGATCGGCTACTAACCTTTGCAGGGACTTAGGAGAGGGCTGCTGGGCCTCATTAGGGGCAGGTTGACACCTCCTATCTGTCTCCCTCAGAGACTCCCAGGAGCCCCTCAGGCTGCCAATTTGTTGCTGCAGCCCAGCCATCTTCTCAAGCATTTCCTTGAGCAGGGCACACCTGCACCCATGACAGCCCTCTCTTCCCTCAGGACCCAGGGGGGCCTCCAGATTTCGGAGCTCCCCACAGTATCCACTCTGGACTGCAACTTCCCCCCTCAGGGGATCCACCTGGGTGCCCACATGAGCCCAGAGAGGCCGTGTCCCCTCAGTCTGGGTTGCCGCCTCAGCCCAGCCGCTGCAACGGGTGCCCACCATGGTGAATTATAAGTTGTAAAAGGTAGAGTTCCCAAAGGAGAGGAGAGGAAGAGAAAGGGAGGTGGGAAAGGGAGGAGAGGATCCTCCCTGCGCTCGTTCCTGCCCCGCGCAAACTGCCTGCGCTAACTGCCAAGCCAGTCCTGTTTGCATGTCCTCTTTGCGACGCTCCCTAGGGACTGCTTTTATACCATCAGGGGGTTGGCTGCTGTCAACCCTGGCTCCGCCCTCAGCACGTTAGCGCCTGCCTGCTGGGGGGGGGGGGGGGGGGGGGGGGGCGTGGCTGCGGCTCTGACCAAACGGCTCTGCGATGCTATTGGGGGTGGGTGGTTAGGGGTTGGCTCCATCCACCTCCCTGCCAGGAACCCTTGCTGCAGTCGATCCGTGCGACGTCCTTGCTAAAATGGCCCTTCACTTATCGTAATAGTTTTTTGTAACAAAAGGAATAAGTGGTTAACCACAGAAGAGCTTTCTATGTTAGAGATTGGGCATCCAAGTCTGTTTTCAGATTTTCTTTTAAAAAACAATATTCTCTTCCCCCACCCATACCCCAAGAATGTAAATACATCCAAAATCATTCCTTGAATAAAATTATGACAGTTCAGAGTACTGTCTAATAACGGTTATTCTCCTATATATGCATCTTTTTGGCTTAACAAATCCACCATAGATGTTCTCTTTACATGGCAACATGCTCACCAAAATGCAGTAACTTGGTGCTCAAAGCAAGATCATAAGCCAACTCATTCTAAAACATAGTAGAGATGGTGTGTCAAATTAAAGGAGTCATCATGATACAAGAAACTAAACATTACAAGAACCACAAGTTTGAAATATATATAAAAAAAAAAGGTTAGCTGGATTTCCAAGCGGTTATATCTCACCTGCCCTGTTAGGAACAGTATTCCTGGAGACAGGTGTGGCCTTCATCTTTGGAAAAGTCTGTGTCAAAACAATGAGTACTTTCAGATTTAGAAAGTATTTAATTACTAAGGAACCTTTGCGCAATAAAACAAATTGCGCCGGAAAAAAACACTCCAAATACATTTTTGCTGAAACTACAAGTCAACCACATGAAGAATCTCCATCCTGAAAACAGATATACTTGGAAGCTGAGTAAATGTTAGGGACAGTCTGGATGAGGGGAACTGGATTAAAGAAATGTCTCCATTCTTCCATTTAACCTGAAATTTTTCCAAAGCAGCAGCCATCATTAATATTGAAGTTACTCCAACGTTACTGCTTTCTTGCAAATGCAATGATTGTCTCAACTACCAGATTAAACTCTTTCAGCAAATGAATATAATAGGATGATAGCCTAAAAACTTCAAGAACTGAATGCTCTAGCAAACTGAAATGGGAAATGTGTCTTCTGAAAATACTTATGAAAAGGTAACAAGTCTAAAAAAGAAACACATGGTTGCAGAGCTTTGTTTTAGCAGAATGGTAACATTCCATTCTATCAATAGTGTTTTATAGATGCTAAAATCCAGAGATTTCTGAATGATCTTGAAGAAACAACAGTTAAATTATAGCTTCTCCATTTACACCTTGTAAAGGATTCAGTTGGAAACTTCAGATCCAAGATGATTAAATGTGTATGTACTCCTCTCCAGAACTACAAAGAAGATTGATCCTCAACACTGAATTCTGGATGAACCACTGTGATGACTCTAGTACAAACTTACTTTCTTTTTGTTTGTTTTTAAAGCATAAAAATGTAGACTCTTCTATTTTAAAACTCTGACATTCTTCAGAGATCATGAGGATATGTCTTCACTCATTTGAAATACCACTCATTTGCATTATTTAAATCAACAATTTATACCAAACATACCAGTCCTAAACAGTTAGTACTTCTTGTCAGACCTTCCATTTTTCAGCAACATCACAGACAAGTCAGCCAGAGGCCAGAGGCCAATTACAAGTTTTTCTTATTTAAGCTACCAATCAAGACTGGGAATTTTCAACAAATAACACATAACTATACTCTTAAATAACAAATCTATGCTTACTGACAGCTGTTTCACTTTTCCTAGGAATTTTTCATAGATCTCCTCAAATTTGTCCAAACACCCTGTCCCACCAAACAAAAGTGTTTTGCAGACCACAAGAACCTAAACCACTCAATATAATCAGGATATAAGGAAGGTTTAAATATGAAATTACTTTAATGGTACTGATGGATGACCTATCAGTGTAGTGAGGGCAAATACCTATTTTCATCTTTCTACTCCTTCATGAACATTCAGCATTACTGACCATGAGAGTTTGCTCTCACCTCACCTCCTCCCTAAAACAATATTCCAGTATTCCAAAAACCAAAGAAATGAACAATCAAAGAGAAACCTTCCAATCAGTAGAAGAGATTCCCACATCAATAGCTCTTCCCCTTGAAGGAGAGACTGAGCAAACAGCTCAGAAATTTTAGTCTCACTGCTTGCTCTAAGAAGAAACTACAAAAAGTACAGTGATGATCTTGGTATAAGAAGCCTTTCTGAACTGAAAACAATTCCAAATGCTCCAAAATAAACAAAGATCAGAGGGCTTCCAGCCGCTGCAGTTCAGAGGAAGGGATTTCTGAGAATCTGAACAGAAACAGATGGTAATTTTTAGCAACCTGTCAAGAGACTTTATCAAGCTTCTGGTTACTGTGCAAAAAAGAAAGCCTATCAGAAGGAATGTGCAAACTCATTCAGGACAAAACACAAAAAGAATAAAGCAGGCTCTGATATGCCTTAGAGTGTAGCAGATGTCAGAATCTTCATTTTTCTAAAGTTTTGCTCATTTTCTTAAATATGACAATAATGTAATTAGCATACTGGAGAATGAAATACGATCTTAGGAATTTTTCTACTTCAGGATGTCTTGTAACTCATTATTCCCTGTCAACTATAGTAATACAGAAGAAATAATACACTAGAAAATAACAAGAATTGAACTACAGAAGAGTATAACCAAGTATCTACACTTATTTAGAGACTGGAAGCTGTAATTTAACCTCCCTGAATTTAATATTGCTTTTACAATTAATATTATTTTAATATATTTATAAGATAAAGGTTTTTCTGATAAGTGCTTAGTTTTATCCATGTGATTACTTTGTGAAAAATTATTGTTTTCCAAACTCAGTTGTAAAAAAAAACAAAAAAAACTGAGCAAAACCTGAAGTACAATTAATTTTGAAATACACAAAGCAGCACCTAATTTCACAAGAAAGTAAAACAGTAGGCTTAAGGAAAACTGCTTATTTTATGGATCACAGATTATCATAACCAATTAGTTTTTAATCATTTGTATGAACAGAAAACTTTAATGACCAAGTGACTTTAGAATTTATTGGTGAACACATTTAATCTCCCTTTCAGATTTTGACTTCATTCTGACTTCATAACTTATTTCAATTGACTAGATCCAGTAACATTTATATAGTATGATAATGGAAAAATCCTGTATCACCTTAGATTGATGTCAGAGTGAACTTGGTGACTATAATCTATAGAAATGCTGGGCTTAAACTCTTAATAAGCTTTATTAATTATATAAACCATTACTTTATCAAGATTTAAATCCATCACAGAGAATTGACTATCGCAGAACAAAATAAAGTCATTACTGGGTAAGTAATGTTATAAATCCTCCTATCTATTTAACAGGTAGAATCAAGACATATGCGATATGCAATTTATATTTAATTTTGTAATCTTAGTTTATGTTACAGAAAATCAAAACAGACTTCTTGCCAAACTTTTGGGTTTTAGTTCTTTTCTATATCTGTTTACAAGAGCAGATTTCTGTGCTATCCTATGTAAAGCACAACCTGGGATAACTGTGGGAATTTGCTTTCATATTACACAAGAGCATCAAAAGAAAGTAAACGCCATTAAAAAACGCCTTTTTCTTTTTAACATATAAATGCGTTTTTCACTTGATCAGTACTTCATTCCTTAAAAAAATATAAATACAAAGTAATTTTTCCTAGATAGAAATTTTGCAACACTTCATTGCAATTTCTCTAGATAGAAGAGGAATTTATTCCTCCTCCTTTTCTTAAATGTCTCAACATAAAACAAAAGAAGTCTCTCATCTATAAAAATTGGATGTCGCAAAACTGCTTTTTCTTGGAAAAGCTACATAAGGTTCCAGTTTCATCTATTTACATAACACTACAAAATATAGACCTAATGAAAGTTTATATACACAAAACACGTAATTCTCACATTATCTTACTACACAGAGACACAATGATTTAGATTTTACACTGTCTCCTCTCATCCTCTTGTATTAATGACTTTAATCTTCTGCAAGATTACTAAACAAATGCCTACACTTGTATCTCTACTTTTAAGGAAATAAAATCCCTATAATGTATTTTTGGAAATCAATGGTAATATACTGGTTATAATTACACATTCTGTCATTTCATTCATTGGCTACATAAAATTAGACATAAACAAATTCTTAATAGCGTTCTATTAATTTCCTCTTCAGGAAACTTTGGGGGAGATGGGGAAAGGGGTGAAAGGGAGAGAAGCTGCATAAGAGCTTAAAAGGTAAGAGAAAAAGGTTACTTACCTATAACCGTAGTTTTGCTCCGGCAGATTCACACTCTTGGGATGTGTGTCTCTGCTGCTATTGGCTTGAAAGAAACTAAAAAAGAAGGGCCAATAGCAGGCATCCAAATGCCCCCTAACTGATCCAGTTATTGGAAATAAAGTTATTGCAGCTTCACTTCTTCCTAATTCAAAGAATCCATAGTAAGATTCCACGGAAGTAGGTAAAATGGATCCTCAGAGGTAAAATAAATAGTTAACAAACCCACAGATATGAGTAGGTTTGTCTCATTTTAAAAAAATGCTTCTAATGCTTTGAACGCTTTTAAGTTTAAAAAATAAAAATAAAAAGTATTAGCCTCCCCAATGAAATGACTAGTGATTAATGATTTCATGACTATTCTCACAAAGTCCAGGGAACAGTGCCTTTTACAAGTAAAAGTAAGACTCCTTAATCTCTTAAGACTTGTGCACTATATAACATTTTTGAAGCAGCCTAAAATCTAACAATGAACACACAATACTATGTATGGAATAACTCAAATGAAAATTAAGGAAATCTGAATTAAAAAATAAATAAAATCTAAAACAATTTGAAAAAAGAGACTCTGGAAAAAGATATGTTCCTTTCTGTTTTTTCAAGTAATTTTCAGGGTTATCTTCCTTTTTAAAAGACTCAGAGCTCCTTTTAACATTAATATCTTAAATGTGTTTTATTTTTGATTCTCAGCATATGGTTGTGGGGTTTTTTTTTTGTTTTTTTTTAAAAAGCATGACAGATTTTGAGGTAGAAACCTTGAACCTGAAAATTAATTCTGTAGCACGTCTAAATCCTGAAGAACAAGAAGAGCTTAATGTAATGTTCTGGGAAAGGTTTAGATGACTAGCTTTGAACTACTTGACTATGCACAAAAATAACCCGTTTGTACCTGAACAGCTGAAAAGCACAAGTTAATGCAGAGAACTGAGGTTACCAAAATGAAATTTCTCCCTCAACAACCCCCCCCCGACACACACACACACACAAAATAAAAAAGATTCCTGAGAAGCACAGAAATTCCTGGGACATAAGTTTTTAAAACTTAACAGGTTTTACTGTACTTTCTTGGAGTAGTCAACTTCAGATTGTGAACTAAGTACAACTCCAGTTAAGTGAACAAAATGGGTTCAGAACATGGACCTTTGCTTGTTTCCGAAGCAATTCAAGAGTACCAAGTAGTACAGGAAACGTGACTACTAATGGTGATTAGAAGAGAAGGAACTGTGTGTGAAGTTTCATTGTCTTTCTAAAGAAACTAGATCATCAAAATATCCTGATGTACCTAAGCAGAGGATGGTTAACTTCTTGTTGACTGTTGTGGAAAAAGATAATCCCTTCCTGTATTAACCCTTCAGAATCATCCATACCATGGCTGTTCTTTTTTTTTTTTTCTACTCAGATATTCCAAATCTTGAAAAACAATAGCTGGATCTACGCGTGATATTATACATCTTTTCCAAACAGAAGATATGATCTAGTATTGACAATTTGTGTCTGATGAGGACATACAAGCCATTATGAGGGGGGCAATGGGAACTGAAGACCTGAGGCATGACATGTTCCAGAGACTTATTAGTTTGTTCTGAAGCTATTAAACATAATAGGTGTAGTAGACTGAAACTTTTGTTGTTGAGTGCAAAATTAATCAACAGACATCCTTGATGGAAAAAGTAGGAAGAGGAGATGGTATCTTGTCCTTCCACACAGAAGGCAAAGACAAAAGTAACTTTTTCCAAACTTTGTACCTCTCTATCATGATGAAAAGACCATATAATCCACTTAATCCAAGATCCAAATAGATCAAAAGGATAGAATGACAAAAACAGAGATCTGAAAAGCACTTGGGTATGGAGGCAAAAGGTCTATATTAAAACATCTCTCCTTATGTATTTCTGAGAGACATTAAGTCAAATCTGCCAGATTTTGCGTTGGTGATTTTTGCACTTTTTCTGAAAACAAAAGCATGAAAATCAGGTTCCAGAAAGATATGTTGCTTTTCAAAGAAGACAGCACTTCTGCAAAACCTGGTATTCCACCTCCGGACTGGAGGTTGCCTCCCACTTTGAGAGACTTTGTTTGGTGGAAGCTAAAAATATTCTAACAGTTTTGTTAGAATTAGGGGATTATTACAGAAAGTACTATAATTTCCAAAGGGCTCCAAATCCCCATTTCCCGCCTGTACCAAACATTTCAAAAGGACTTCAACATTGCCTTAGACAAGCGTAGCAGTTGTATAATTTTTGGCAAGAACTCACAGAAAATCATCTCCACCTCTTCCCTGGAATATAAAGTTCCACCACACTACTGGTTCCAAACCTCAGAAAAAACATGTCATATCCATCTAATGCCTTACTGTTTAAAAAGTATCATCAGAGTACCTTTGATGAAGCACTGAACTGTAGAGATTTCACATCTAAAAAAAGGACAGAAGAGACCACTAATCTTCTATCACAACTTGAGTGAGTACAATTCCACTCAAAGTACTTTATGGAAGACAACAAAGAATGCCTACACAGAAAGCATAGCATGACTGTAGTATGTATTCCCATGCCTTATTTACAAAAGCAGCAAAGATGCTTTCATGCAGATTTCAGCATGTGCTAGCATCTGAAGTATGATCTCTAGAGGGACACTTGCTACCTACAGTATCAACTAACACAATGCTCTCCTGCTCTAATTAGACAGAGTACATACTACAGTCACACTATTTTCTGGACATAATGTGATCTGAAGTTACAGTCTACATACTAAGGTGTATAAATGCCAGGCTTTTGCATAAATGCAGTAGGCAGCTTCTCAAAAGTGAACAACGTATTTAGGTTAGGAGTTATTAGATATATTTCTAACAGACATATTCCCATAGGAACCATAGAGGAAGCTTCCTCCTGCAGTCACACCAAATCAAACGATGATAACTAAAACAATTCCTGAGCGTATCAGCTTGTAGACATAATACAAACTTAGAAGCAATGAAAAAAACGTTAGAGAAATATGGTTCTTATTTTTTGGTAAGATAACAGCTTTTCAGGTAATCTGCCATGAGACTGGTAAAAATTCTTCTACTCAATATTTTCTGTATTCATGACTGAAAACTCGGCAGACAAAGAGAAAAGAGCTGCTGCCTAGCATAGGGGCAACTTAACACCTGTGAATAAATGGTGATTGTTTGTCCCAAAATAAGGCAGCAACTTCTTGAACCCAATCCATAGCAATTGCAGGAACTCAGGAAGAACTGAGACCTGGCAGAAAATACAGGCAATAAATGAGATGTAAGGTTGGAATCCTTATTTGGTAAGTTGGTTATCAAGCAGTGGTGAAGGGGGTAGATTGCATTATATAAAAATCACTCCTTTACCCCATAAAAGAAAGGAATCAGAGTCTACCTATGGCTATGTAATTATGGTAAACAAACTTCACAACTGAAGTGCATAATTTCCTGAAAGTCAGAACAAAAAAGGAAGAGTGTTTTAGTCTTGCTCTATGTGTTTGAAGGCTGTTGCACACCATAAAAAATACACATTTTTCCAGCTGTTTCTCAGCTAAAATATGCTGCAGAATCTACCCTAGCAGTGCAGAAATAAAAGTAGCTTTTGAAGAAACAAAGTATTAGGAGACAAACCACAAGCTCTCCATAAATAAATTTAAAATTACTACAAGAGAGGTAAGCAGAGCAGCAAAATCCCCCATTTAACTAAATCAAAATTAAAGGTAGTAGATCTCTTTTGAGGTGAGCACCCATTTTCTCTGTAGATTGACAAACAACGTTTTTAACAAGAGTTGATTTAGTTACCAAATAAGGAATATCTAAAGCGTTAAACTTAATATTTATAACAATTATATTCTAATTCTCATTCTCCCTCTCCAGACATTTTTAAAAACAGAAAAAAATCTTTGAATATGGAGAAAACATGCTCTCTCTGGTGAGCAGCTGAACAACACTGGATACAATATAGTAGTATATATTATCCAATCATTACAGTGCCTTTAAAAGAAGAGATGTGATTTTAATCTAACACCTTCTTCACATTAGGTTCAAATGGGGATATGAATAGATGAGGATAAAAGTTTTCCTCTATTTTCTTAAATTAGGTAACATAGATAATGAAAAATTCAACTACCATAACTTATAACAAATTTTGACTTATAGTACATACTAGTGGGATTTTAGAAACTTTATAAATGATGTTAATTGTACTTCATTCGGTCTCATGGTTCAAATAAGAGTAGGTTAAAAAGAATTTTGAAACATAAGAACTTCACTTTCCATACAGTAAGATCCCAAATAAAGAATACCAACTACTAAAAATATGCATATATGAAATTACAGTCCATTGTTGCAGGGAAATTAAGATGAATATCATAGAAGAACCTACACTGAGTAAACAGAATTGAACTATGTAACAATAAAATGAAGTTTTATTTATATATATATATATATATATGGGTTTTATAGGCATATATATATTTATATAATAAATATAGTGTATACACACACACAATCCTTTTACCTTTATCTTGCACTTCTTTTGAAAATCGCTCCCTTTCAATAGCTGATTCACGTTCTATCCGCTCAATTTCAGCCAATGCATCCAATTCTACTTCATCAAATGACGTTATAGTTCCTTGTTGCGAAACCTGTTGCTGTGTCTGTACCACAGGAGTCTGAGGCTGTTTTGCAGCAACTGAAGTGTTCTGTTGTAAAACAGGCACTTGTGCCTGAAGGAAAGCTGTCTGTTCATGCTGCGGCAAACACTGAGCAGTGTTTAGTGGGTGGTTAACATCCTGTGGCGTAATGGGTGTTTTAGAAGTCTGTCCTGGGTACTGCACATTAAAAGGTATATCACCCTCTGACACACTGCTGTTTTCCAAACCAGAAAGCATATCATCCTGCTGGTCCATATCCGAAGATCTTACACGAGAGAGTCTTAATGTAAGCTTAGTGGAGTTCTTGGAAGGAGAACTAATGATATCATACATTGCAGCTTTTTCAGTCTGGTCTTTTTCATCCTTGCCTAACTTCATTTTCTTTTGTTTCTTTTGCTTTCTTTCTGGAGAATCTAACAGTATGTCTGGGGGAACATCTCTAGGTGATGAATAAGGTGGATGCTGAGATTGTAGGATTAAAGGTGGTCTTGATCCTAGAATAATAATTCAGAAAAACTGAACAGTTATGTTGTTTCATATTTTATATAAAAACACACTAAATATAACCTACATAATTTTAATGTGTATTTGTACATATATCTGTGTTCACAAAAGGTCTAAATAAGATTGGTAGGAGACACATCATTCCTAGATCAAGATGTATTCCAGATAGTTACATTGTATTTCCTAGAAGTTTTAACAGTCCACTGCAAATGGCGAAGGGATCATTTCAGAGAAGATGGAACAAAAACAAACAAACAAACAAAAACACACACACACAAAAATAGTACTTGCAGGTTCAGAATATCAACTATTAGAAAATAGTCAATGAAAGTAAGTTGACTACAGAAAAAGGAAAGATCAAAAAGATTCTTCATAAGGTCCAGTGATGAAGACTTAATGATCAGTGTACTGTTAGCCATTTCAGCCACACATCGTTAAATTTAAAAACAAACAAACAAACAAATAAACAAAAAAACACCACAACAGTTGTTTAGGGAGGGTTCCCTAGCTTACGTGTCCATAGAAAGACGAAATTAGAAAAAGTCTTAAAAATAAATTGGTCTTTCCTTCTTCTTTAACTTTGATTCTGATAGTTCATTTTCACACCTTTTTTTAAATATTCCTTGCCTTAGCTCCTCTCTTTCTTTCTCTTTTAAAATGTATGAATTTTTACTTCTATATTCGCTCACTCCAGACTTTGAATATATCTAGAGAAATTTTAAAAAGAGGACATAAAAATGACATTTTAAAAGAGGGCATTAAAAATCTTCTCCAATTCATCACTTTTTTTGTTCCTCAAATTAAACAAGCTCCCCATAACTGTTAGCACAGAAAAAGAACTTTGAAAAGCAGATAACATTTCAACCTTTCCCAACTATGATTTTAAGCTATAATTAAGCTACATTTTTTGGTTTAAAAAGGAATACTGGTGCATATAAAAAGAAAATAATAATAGTAATAATAATAATAGACCAATATACTCCAGCCTCCTCTTGTTTAAACAAAGCAAACATTTATCTGATCCCATTCATCCACTAGGGAATACTGCTCTTCAGAAGGCAGTGACTGAGATTATTATTAGTCATTCTGTTTTAGGTCATCATAAATCAGTACTTCTAACAACACTCAAAAATGTATTGGAAGACAGGTCCCCACGTGCTTCATTCAAGAAACACCACTAAACAAGAAAGTAGCTTTATTCTGCAGCTTAAATGTCTTTCAGATATTTTAAGAAATATTATTAATTAAACAATGCACTGACCTGTAGATGAAAAAAAGAACGGATACATCTACCAAATCTGCAGTTCAAATGAAAGGTGTTCCTTTACTGATGGCTTTGCAGAGGCTGCTATACTTTATTTTCTATCTCTAGTACATTCTGTGAGATATCCTATAGGCTCTGTATGTAGAGCTGGGTATAAAATGAGTTTCTCTTACCCAGTTCTCCTTGACCATGAGAAACAACTCCATATTCTGCCAGTAATATCCACAATGTTGAGAAGCCCTGTTTTGATTCATCCTGTTTCTCTAGATCTTTTCACTACATTATTTCCCCTCCTCAAATTAGATACCACACCCATTCACTAATACCAAAGTCCTGGTTACACCCTGCAAAGCTCTCTCACTTGCCTTCCACCATAGATTCCTATTCTTGTGATGCATGCATGTGGCATGCACGCACACTTCTCCTAATTACTGCCTCTTTAAACAATAATTTACAAGATTGTCTTGGCATAACGAATAGCAGAAATTGTTAGCTACTGATTTTCTTTAAGGTAATGAGCACCACTCACTGGAAATACAGGGTGCATTTTGCTTTCTACAAATATCAGGGGCAGCTCAAAATTTTTCAAAGAACTTACTGACATCTTAATCTTGAATTAACACTTAAATGAATACTTCTGAAGTTGCAATAATGGAACACATTGTTCTACACAGTTAGGCTTCAAAGAGAGGACAAAGATTTGATTCTTCCTTGCCCTAAACTTTTAAGTAAATATGACAAGATCATTCTGCTTTGGTATTACTTTGGATTTGTCATGCTGAAAAATAACACTGCAGCAAAAGATTTTTTTTATATTTTTTTTTTAATCTTTGGGTAGACTTGAGGAGGTCAGAATTCAGTGCATTCCACTGAATGTACTTAGATTCCAGTTAAATGAAGAAACAAAGTACAGTTTTCCCTCTCGTAGGCAGCAGTATGTATAATAGTAAGTATAAGCTGCATTTTAAGAGTATGTGTTCTGGCAATAACTTCACGTATTTCTGAGATGTCTACAGACGGTTAAGCCTCTTGCAACAAATGGGCTTAGAAGCTACTATGCCTAGGCATTGAGGTGAAAAGAAATTGAAAAAGATGAAGTATTCTGGAACAGTTTCATTCTACCACAGACATTAACAGTTTTGAACATGTATCACACATTGAACATGTACCACACACTGTTGGATGCTTAGACTTGAGACAAAACATCACTCATTATACAGAGAGAGTTTCACCTATTACTGTTGAAGTCAGTCTGGAATACTTCCTATGGGAGAAGGCTTTGAGCTATTATATATCTGAGAACAAAGCTCTCACAAGACTTATTGATAACAGAAGAAATGTTTTTTAGGGAAAGAATACACAGACAGAGAGATATGATATATTAGCTGAAGCGGACAAGATTCCAAGGTTGAGAAGGTTTGTTCTACAAAATGCTGTCAGTGTAGTAAACCATATGATGATCTTTGGATATGATCTTTGTGAATGACCCCAGTTTTAGAACATTCTTTTATAATAGAGAAATATGTAGGTAGCTTTCCAGTCTAAACCTAGAGCTGTGCAGTAATTCAGGAGAAAAAAAAATCTGACTTTCTGTAGTTCCATAGTATCGGCAACAGAACCTTGTCCAAACTTTTGTATGGCAAGAATACATAAAACTTGTGAAATAAAAAGAGACTCTCCATTGATTTGGGACTGTCATTATATCATTAGTGAACAGAAGATAATTATTGTCATCCAGATAATGATAAATATAACTTAGAAGCAGGTAACAACATAAGAAATCAGAACTCTGCAAAGAACAAATACACCCATAAACAATACCTCCATAGTCTTTCAGTGAAAGTCATACTGATCACCCATGATAACTCCAGGATTGGTTCTCTATATTAATTAGTTTCCCTAGTGCTAGATGGCACTGAGTATGGAAGAAGTTTTATGAACTGCTTTAGCAATTTGTAAACACTTTTCTTTTCCTGAGACTTTTGACTGATTTCCTAACATATCCTTTGTAACGCAAGCAACTATAAAGTGCATTGCATTAACAGTGACTTAGCCATCTTAAGAATTAAAAGTTTCAAAACCACTTCTTGTTTACCATGAAATGGCTTCACTTGCTCATTGTGTATTACTGTGTTACTCATCAGTAACTTGAGTAGCAAACAAATAAGCTTTTGTCCAGAAGATTATACACAACACTGATACCTAAATCTTATATTTTTTTGTCTGCACACTTTCTAATTATGCCACAGCACTCATATCTTATTTAACCATTCATGATACTTTCTCTGATAATCTTTGAGCCTTTTTACAAAAAGACCACTTGCCTTTCAAAGCTGATGCACCAAAGTTCCACCACTGGTCAATTTCTTTGTTGTGATCCACATGGTTAAAAAACAACTATTAAGGTTACCAGGAACTTAGGACCTGCATATTTAAAATTACTAACTTTTCACTTTCACAACTTCAAAAGGATCACTCCAAATAGTATTTTCATATTCCTTTAAATCCCTTACAGGTAAAGGTTCCCAGATGCTGAAAGAAAGTCTTTCACCAATCGTACGTGCTCTTTTGTAAGAAGTATTATTCCCTATGCATGAAGGCCAGAAAAAACTACTAGTGAACAAATGAAGACTGATGGATAATACTTTGTTCATAGCACACTAGAGAGAAACACCACCAACATTCAAGTGCTGTGTCTTTTTAAATTCATAAAAAGTGATCCTCGAGACTCTGTGAACATGATTTAAGTGGGTACTAAATCATTATAGGTCAAACCTGGACACAGCATTCCAGACTTTTTACTGAAAAAAGTCTTTTTGAAAAGAGGCATTAATGAGTGCATATGTTCTACATGTGAAGACCATAATATCCATATTGCACTGGTACTGATGTTTGTTGGAAAAGCTAAGAACCTGGTAACGACAGAACCTGAGGAACATTCACAGATTACTGCCAAAAGACTTCAAGAGATGACAGTTATACTGTGTAAATGGAAAATATATATATATCATTTTTTTATTTAATATGATCCTATTAATCACCTTCACATAAATTGAATGTTTTCATGAAAATGTCATCAGACAAATTCACCCTGAAACTATTGCTAAACCAATCACACAATTGGTAATAATCATCTTGAGAATTTGCGCCTCCAGCACACTCAAAAATGGAAAACAGTCTATTCAAAAGGATGGCAAATTACTGTCCAGACTATTATACATAGACTGTATGATTTCAGTACATACTAGGAGAACAATTTGTTTTAAGCATTGAGAAAATAATGAAGAGGTAATATTCCAAAGTGAGTTTGTTAAGAATAAGTATCATCAAATCATAATAATGTCATTCTATAAAGCAGTAAATCTCGTGGATTAAAGAGAATTGAGTGTCATACCTGGACTTAAGCAAGGCTTTCTATATAGCTTCTCATATCAATTACACTAACAAACTGAAGAAGTATGGTCTAGGCAAAAATACTGAAAGATTGTAGTATATCCTATTGGAAAAATGTATTCAAAGAGTATCAGTCGTTCTTGGTAAAAATGGATGAACAGAGTATTGGTAAACAAATGCAGCTTTTCAGAGCACAGTCTTAAGAATAGCAGTATTAAAATACTTGTCAATAATGACTTCTCATGTAATAGAATTAGAGAGTACTTGCATTAATCTAATAATTATTATCTAATGATGATACCAAACTTTTGGTGTTGAGTGTCTGAGAGAGGCATGCAACAGTTTTTAAAAACAGAATCAAAATTGACAATTATCTTTACTGATTGGAATAACCTTTTAAAACAAAAGAAATTTGGTAAGAATAAGCACAAACTTCTTATTCATCTGAGAAAGAGTAATTGTAATAACATGACAGGAAGACAAACAAATTCTACATAAAGACAGCAGTACGTTTATAGCAGCTTATAATGTGAATCTAAGTTATTACCAAAGAGCAGCCATACTCTCATATATAACAGAAGTATCATACAAAAAGTCATCTACAGTAATTTTCTGACTACTCATCCTTTTAAGTTTTCAAATTGAGTTGTATGTACAACTTAGGGCAGTACAACACCAAGACATGCAGACAAATTAGAATTCAGATAAAAGCAAAGACAATCAGAGGCTTAGAAATGCAGACTTATGTAAAGATGATAGCAAGAAGCAGCACTGTTCAGTATGTAGAAGATTAAATTGGTGGAAGACATGATAATGGTCTTTGATATGTAAATGAATGCTGTACAAAAAAGGACATTAATTGTTTTTCTTTACCCACTGGAAAGAAGTCAAGAAGTGTCATGCCTAACTCCCAACAAAATGATTCATGCAAAAAATAGAAGAAAAGCTTTCTAGCAATAGGAATTTGAACAGGTTGCATGGCAAGAGAAAGGAAACTCTATTACTGACATTTTAAGAATAAAATAGATGGAAGTTATTGGGAGTGATACTGATACAGCTCATCCAGCTGAGGGTATGTCCTGGTTTCAGTTAGGATAGAGTTAATTTTCCTCCTAGTAGCTGGTAAGAAGATGGGAAGCCCCGCCCCCAAGTCCTTTCCTACTTTTTCTGAAATCTTCGAATCTTCCTCTAGAAATCTTCCCAAGTTTTATACTACATATAAAACAATTATTACTTATTTTGATTAACAGATTATATTGACATTTATTTTGAAACAGCATAACTTCATTTAGAATTCAAACTTAACAGGATAGCATATGAGACAGAGAAAGAACAATATTTATTTGGGAGATTTTTTGGAACAGATTGTATTCACTTTTCACATACTCTTTCAACAGATTTCAGGGCAGAGTCCCACCACTTTCTATTCAGCTTCAAATGCCGTATAAAAAAAAACAGCTTTGTCTGTTCCACCTTAGAACTGCTATATTCAGAAGCATCTTTGTGTAAAAAGTTAAAACTTGTAGAAGCAAGAATGAATGCTTATTTTGGCCCTGTCAGAAAACACCTTTAAATAAATTTCTTCCATCTTTCTTTCAAAGGAGAGAGGGAGAGGTGATATTTTTTTTTAACAAATACCTTTGGGAGCACTGAGGTCTGCAACAGAGATTTGAAAACATTCTTTTTTCTCCTTGCAACCCACTATACATAGAGACCAAGTATAGAGGAATCTCTCTGGAGAAGTCTTATAAATCCCTAAGAAAATAAAAGTAGTATTTCCAAATTATTCAGAAAATAATCAAGTACTAACTGGGAAAATATCAGCCTCTAAAGAAAATTTGGATATGGCTGTAATTTTCAGTGTCTTATAAAATGTTGGAAAGGTAATGTTGAAATATTTCCTGTAAGAAAAAAGTTTAACAATTTCTGGAGGGAATACAAATTATTTCCAGGAAGAAAAAGAAGTTGCAAAATAGCATAGTTTAATAAGGATTGTTGCTATTCCTTAGAGGTGTTTCCCCAGAGGTTCAGGAAACTGTATGGAAACAGAACTGTAAATATATGAGCTTTTCTCTCCAGAAAGCAGTGGACTAAGAACTTTGTGGAAGATTTTCCCTTATACACACCTTTAGAAGTTGTCTTAAATAAATAAATATTTCTTCCTGAAGTTCCCGAAGATTGGTAGGAAAGTAGAATAAACAGATAAAGGATTTTGATGAGTAATCCATCTTGGGTAATGGATTCCACAAAAAAATTTTATGAGACTAGAAGAAGGAAATTACTCCTTGTTAATTCTTCATAGGAAAATTCATTCCTATGAATTCACCATAAAAGCAGATGTGGTAATAGATGATAGCATGAAAGCAGAGCCACTATTCTGTTTACATAGTTAAAAATCTAAAATTTACATTAAAAAGAAAGGATAAAGTCCAGCCTAAAATCTTCTGCATAAAACTTCAGCTGCTCTGGTACCTTTACTGAAGCAAAAGAGGTGAAGCAATAATTTCTGTAACAAAGAAACGTTGTTTCATTCAATAAGTGAATAACCAACCAAAAAAGCAAATATAACTTCTGTCACCTCAAATATTTTCCCTGAGTTACAAACAAAACTTCTTCCTCATTCAGATTCCATCAGTCAGTCAGCTATCGTTCAGTTTTAAATGATTCAAGACTGTGCAACCACATACTCCAAATTTCCAGAAGTCCTTGCTATTTCCACGTCAAAAGTACAGAAATGCAGTCTGTACCTGTACCTTTGGTAATTGCCTCACATTTCTATACTACATAAGAAAGCTTAGATATTGTAATATCCTTCCCTGAGATCTTTCTATTGACTGACGATACTGTAGTGGGTTTATGTGGCAAGGTTTTGGTAGCAGGGGGCCATAGGGGTGGCTTCTGTGAGAAGGATCTAGAAGCTGCCCCATGTTTGGTAAGGGCCCCACTGCTGACCAGAGCTGAGCCAATAAGTGATGTTGTTTTGCACCTCTGTGAGAGCATATTTAAGACAGGGGAAAAAAAAACGCTGTGCTACACAGCAGCTGGGAGAGTGAGAGGAGTGAGGAACAGCCTTGCAGACACCAAGGTCAGTGAAGAAGGAGGGGGAGAGGTGCTCCAGGCACCAGAGCAGAAGTCCCCTGCGGCCTGTGGTGAGGACCATGGTGAAGCAGGCTGTCCCCCTGCAGCCCATGGAGTACCACGGTGAAGCAGGGTTCCGCGCTGCAGCCCATGGAGGAGACCACGGTGGAGCAGGTGGACCTGCACTGACGGAGACTGTGGCCTGTGGAAGACCCCTGCTGGAGCAGATTCTGGGCCAGACCTGTAGCTCGTGGAGAGGAGACCATGCAGGAGCAGGTGACCTGGCAGGAGCTGCTGCCCGTGGGGGATCCAGGTTGGAGCAGTTTGCTCCTGAGGGATGGACCCCGTGGTACGGACCCATATCTGGAGCAGTTCTTGAAGAGCTGCTGCCTGTGGGCAGCCCACGCAGGATCAGTTCAGCAAGGACTGCACCCGTGGGAGGGACCCCACAGCGCAGGGGACGAGAGTGACCGAGAAGGAGCAGCGGGGAAGAAGCGCTATAGACTGACCATAACCCCTGTTCCCTGGTTCCCCTGCGCAGCTCGGGGGGAGGAGGTGGAAGAGGGTGGATGGGGGGGAAGGCGTTTTTGGTTTCTTTCCTTTGTTTCTCGCTTCTCTAGCTTGTTAGTAATAGGCAGTAAATCTTACTGTCTCCCTATGCTGAGTCTGTTTTGCCCATCACGATAATTACTGTGCGATCTCCCCGTCCTTATCTCAACCCTTGAGCCCTTTTCATCGTATTTTCTCCCCGTTCCTCTTTGAGGAGGGGGAGTGAGAGAGCAGTTGTGGTGGAGCTCGGCCTCCCACCCGAGTAAAACCACCACAGATATCTAGTACCATTCTTTTTGTCCTCTCAAACAAAAAATTAAATATTTTGCTAATGTTCTTTATCAAAGTTTGCAACTTGTCAACCAAACTTTCAAGGGCTAATGACAGCAGCCAGAAAAACCTCAGCATAGATATTTGTTGTTTGCTCATCACTGCAAAATTTATCAGCACAACCAACCACTTTCACTTCAAATCATAAGCCAAAAGCTCAGTGTCAGGGATCACATATTCTAAGCAATATTGTAATTATCTACACCTCTTCAATACATTTATAAAATGCTTGATTAAAGGAAAAAAATGTCTGGCAAGATTCTTGCAGCATCAAGAAATGGTTCTCTCAGTCAGGGTTCATTAATCTCAAAGAAGGCAAAATGGTAGCACCATTACTAACAGTATTTCAGTTGTGTGCTTTATCAATGAGAAAAGTAAATCTAACATACAGGTAAATAAATCATAAAGCTCCTCTTGCACTTTTTCAACCCCTCTAATGCTGAAACATTACAATCTGAAATGTACAATCAGATTGTTTTCAGAGGTAATCTATAATGATATCCTTTCAAAATGGGTTCTGAGACAATCAATTGAAACAGCTGCAATTTAACCAAAAAAATAATTCAAATATTCTTCTGGCTGAGTAGTAATCATATATCTGAGTATAAGTAGCTTAGATTCACAATGTTGTGAATGCTCTACAAACATGGATTTTGTGTAATGAGTTAAAGAAAAACACTGAGTAAAAGAAAACAACCACATTTAGTCTTTGCCATTTATACAAGTCTTGCAACAAGTCCTTTAGCACAAGACCTCTTAAAAAAATGATGCTGATGGAATGCTATACAAGTACTTCTCACTTGCATTTGAACCATGTTTTTTCCATCACTGTCTAACACAGTGTATGTCTATAGAAGATGAACCACAGAGATCATTTTAGCAGTTACAGGATCATCGAATAATTCAGTTAAGAAGAGACCTCAGGAGGTCTTTAGTCCATCCTCTTGCTCAAAGCAGGGTAAGCAAGGTTGGACCATCACAGGGAACTTTATCCAGCCTGGTCTTGAAAACCTCCAGGAATGGAAAATGCACATATTCTTTGGGCAACCTTTTTCAGTGGTTGACTATCCTGATAGTGAAAAAGGTTTTCCTTATATCCAGTCAGAACCTCCCATTTCAATTGTCCATTGTATCTCATCCTTTCTACACACCACTGTGAAAAGCCTGACTCAGTCTTTCTGATAATCTCCACATAGGTATGGGAAGGCTGTTCTAAGCTCCCCCCACTCCTAAGACCTGACGTATCCAGGCTGAACAAGCCTAACACCCTCACCTTCTCTGTAATCTCCCCCATCTCCTGTTCTCTCTCTCAGCTTAACCTGACCATCCAGAAAGACTCAATTTTGTTCCAGGGCTAAAAGAGAGGAAAGCACTGTTGCATCTTTTTACTATTAGCATGTAAATACATAAGATATGAAAACCTGTATTAGTAAAAATATGCCCAACCCCTACCTTGCTAAGTCTCATGCATCTCAGTCATTGCTTCTTAAGGATAATATTATAAACAGCAGTATACTTTCTATATTTTAGCATAAAGAATTATTTTGAGCAGATTCAGCTGACGTTGCCCTATTTCTTCTCCACAGCTAAGGTTTTCAGGCTTTGTTTATGCTATATGTATTGTGTTCACTGAACTACTGTTAATTTCATGTTCTTCAAAACTGATGATTGCAATCAAGACAAGCATTGCATGTTAAAACACTTTGAGCTGGTTAAGGGTTCAGTACTTATAATGCTGCCATGAAACCATTTATTATGCAGAGCAACCAAAACCGTTCTTATAAACAATTTAATCCTCATATTAGAAAGGATTTAAAATCCTTCTGTCCTCCATTAATTTGAGCTATGTTTTGAATTAATTGATTTGAATTAATTAATTTGAATTAAATTTTTGAATTAATTGAATTAATTAAGCTATGTTTTTGAATTAATCAATTTTTGGACCTTCAGAAATTTCTTCTGGATCAGGGCTAAAAATGATTTTGTTACTGAAATCTAAAGACATACTTTCTAGTACTATTTGAAAAAAGATGTTAGAAGGACTAACTAAATACCTCTTTAAAGTCTGTTCCTTTAAATTGGGAAAAATATATTGATATATATGACTGCTAGACTACCTTTAGGGGCTCCATCACTTCCAGCTGGAGAGCAGACTGACTGTGGTGACCTCAAGGAAAAAGATGCAGCATTCCTTATTGAAGGATCGCCATCCTAAAGTGACAATGATAAAAAAATAACATCGTGAACATGAACGTTTTATAAAATAAAGACTGAAATTAATACATACACTGATAAAATGGATTGGATGAAAAATCATACAACAACTATTAGAAAAATATTTATTTATATCAAAATCTTTATAAATTAGACTGCTATATAGGCAATATTCCAGAGCACAACAGCCCTAAGAAGAATTTATCACCAGAACATGCACACAAAAATAAATTTATGTACATATCTTCTGTTTGAAGTAACCACTTTTGGTTGACATTAAGATTACATTTAGGAATTTTTTGTTACAAGAACTCATAGTAAATTGTTGCTAAGTATGAACTCTATATAAACAACTGAAACCAAGCATAAAAAGTAGATTTCTAAAACAAATTCAAATTTTTTTCCACTTAACCTGCCCTTAAAGCTTCTCTATAATACTATCTCACTTTTACATTTAAGCAAACTAACGTTTTATATTTATACCCTCCAGCATACACACATCAGGACTGAACAAAATCTGTAGCACCCCCATTGCAGCAGCTGAGATAGTTTTGTGTATATCATAACTTGAACGATTTTAGCTTATTTGCCTGTCTTAACAGTTAGATAGGAAACAACGTGATGGCAATTCAGAGAAATTCCCCAACACAGCAAAAACATTTTACCGTCTTTTCAGTTTTGCACAGAACAACTTGTTTTAATTCCTAATTTCTAAAAATTCCTAATTTCTAAAAAACTTCATAATATAATACCAATTACAGTGTAAGGATGTTCATGCTTTATCATCAAGAATGTAAATGTGACTTTTTCCCCCCCACTACCTTAAAATTAAATATGAAAGCCACTATTCAGACACACACGCCTTTTTTTTGTTTTTTTAACCATTGTCATGGAGGCCTCTGCTGGTGACGAGTATGCTTATTCGGTCAAGGACCTTACTAGATTTAATTTTTTATAAAACAGTATTTCTCATTGCTAGCATTGTTTTTTAAACAATATCTATGGGAATGTTTTGGGAAAGAACAAATTAACGACCCTTATATCTATGAAGAGACAATTTACATAAATTATTTTTAAAAATGCAAAAAATCTATTTTTTTAAAGAATAAAGTCATACAAGTGAAGTCTCAAAAAATTTTAAGATTAATCATTTTCCTAATAAAATTCTGATTCTTGGTTATTTCATTAGCTAACATTCTAATGTGGCTCATATTGAGATATCTGTACATACACAGTTCTTTTATATAACTCCTTTTTATTATTCCCTCCCCCCCCCTTTTTTTTTACCCTGAATTGTCTGTTTGTCCCTAAATACTTTTATCCTCATGACTAGTTTCAACTCAATTAATATTATAAGGCTCAACTGTAATTAACTGTAATTAAGTTTCTACATATTTCTATGAAAAAAAAAAATCAGCAGCAGGCAGTAAAGTCAGAAAGCTAAATTGGCATTTGAAGAAGATAGAAGCCTGCAGAGATGGGGCAACTACACACTCCCTTTGGCAATGACCAAACAGCCATTTTTCACATGCCTAGTAGCAGACTAGCCACCATACATGTTACATCTTGCAAAGACATAGTTCATTCACACTGCTTAGAGCAAAGGAAAGAGTTTGAAATGTATGGACTGAAGGTGCTTACAGGGCAAAGAATATGAATCCATAAGAAACCAGGTTTCACTATCCATGGGCAACTTAGAACACTTCCATTAGATTTTTTTGCTCCCACAGCAAAGTGAATCTAAAACTCATGCTGTGCTATTACACTTATTTTTGCAACAGTGCTTGAAAAAAGAGCAGTTTCCTCGTGTGAAGAAAGCCTAATGCGCAAAGAAATCTAATATTCAGATTCAATGCAATAAAAAGAACTACACCTTAAACTTACATGTGTGTCACTGCAAGCCAAAATGAATTAATTTCCTGCTGTATGAATTGCTAGTTTACTTACGACTTACTAGGTTAGCAACTTTTCTAGCATCTATGTTTCATTAAGACAGGAGAGGTCCTCTACACATAATTGCCAAGGACATAGGCAAAGATGTCTTTCATTAGATTAACAAAACAGACTAACTAGGTAGATAAACTTCCATGTACACATGCCATTCTTATTGTAGCTGATAACTTGTCAGAAGTGCTCATTTACTTTTTCCTAGTTCAGACCTTCATCAAGTGGTGAAACATAAGCATAAACTTATATTTGAGGAAAGCTCTGAATTTTCCCAACGAATGGTCCTTAAACTGAGTGTATGTGCAGTAAGCTTCAAAGGTATATTTACTGATTTTGTATATATCACTAATGGCAAATACACAATATCCTGTAACTACTCACAATTTTTTATGCGATAAATTCCTAGTACTAAGACTAAAGAATAATTAAAGCTTTTAAGTTTTAGGATTTAATAATCCGCATTCATAGCTGTATCTGCACAAAAGGTCATGCTGCTTCTGAAAAGGCGGAAACATCATGATTAAACTTATTATCTATACATAAATTTTCATTCATCTGAATACTTCAAACTGTTTTCTGCATGATAGCAACTAAAATCAGCTTTACAAAGTATAATTACAAATAAAATATATGTAACATGCTCCAGTAAGGAAATGCACTAAAGTGCAAGTTTATATCATTTACTAGAGTCACAGAATATGCTGAGTTGGAAGGGATCACAGAATCACAGAATGGACGAGGTTGGAAGGGACCTCTGAACATCTACTCCAACCCCCCTGCTGAGCAGGATCACCTAGAGCATGTTACGCAGGATAGCGTCCAAGCGGGGTTTAAATATCTCCAGAGAAAGAGACTCCACAACCTCTCTGGACAACCTGTTCCAGTGCTCTGTCACCCTCACAGTAAAGAAGTGCCCCCTCATATTGAGCCGGAACCTCCTGTGCTTCAGTTTGTGCCCATTGCCTCTCGTCCTGTCGCTGGGCACAACTGAAAAGAGACCGGCTCCATCCTCTCGACACCCTCCCCTCAGATATTTATATACATGGATGAGATCTCCCCTCAGTCTTCTCTTCCAGGCTAAACAGGCCCAGTTCTCTCAGCCTGTCCTCGTGCGACAGGTGCTCCAGTCCTCTAATCATCTCCGTATACCCTCCTCTGAACTCGCTCCAGTAGTTCCATGTCCCTCTTGTGATGGGGACCCCAGAACTGGACGCAATACTCTAGGTGTGGCCTCACCAGGGCTGAGTAGAGGGGGAGGACCACCTCCCTTGGCCTGCTGGCAACACTCTTCCGAATGCACCCCAGGATAACAATGGTCTTCTTGGCCACTAGGGCACATTGTTGACTCATGGTCAGCCTGCTGTCCACCAGGACTCCCAGGTCTCTCTCTGCAGAGCTGCTCTCCAGCAGGTCACCCCCCAGCCTGTACTGGTACTTGGAGTTATTCTTCCCTAGGTGCAGGACCCTGCACTTGTCCAACTCCTGATTCCACACAAGCCAACCTGAGTTAAACCATATATCTAAGAGCATTGTCCAAATGCTTCTTGAACACCAAAATGTTTGGGGCCATGACCCTGGGGAGCCTGTTCCAGTGCCTGATCACTCTCTCAGTAAAGAGCTTTTTCTTAATATCCAGTCTGAACTTCCCCTAGCTTTATTAAGCCATCCCCTTGCATCCTATCACCAGTCACCAGAGAGAAGAGATCAGCACCTCCCTCTTTGCTCCCCCTCTTGAGGAAGTTGTAGACAACAGTGAAGTCACCCCTCAATCTCTCTCTAAGCTGAACAAACCAAGTATCCTCAGCCACTCCTCATATGTCACACTCTCTAGTCCTTTCATCATCTTTGTTGCCCTCCTTTGGAGGCATTCTAATAGTTTTATATCATCATTATATTGTGGAGCCCAAAACTGCACACAGTACTTGAGGTGAGGCCACGCCAATGCTGAGCATACTGGGACAATCACTTCTTTTAACTGGTTAGTTATACTGTGCTTAATGCCCCCCAGGGAAATGGTTGGCCCTTTTGGACATCAGGGCACATTGTTGACTCCTATTGAGCTTACCATCAACCAAAACCACCAGATCCCTTTTTGCAGGGCTGCACTCCAGCCACTAGTCCCCCAGTACGTACGTATGTACACCCAGAATTACATTGTCCCAAGTGCAGAATCCAGCATTTGCTCTTGTTAAATTTCATATGGTTGGCAATTGCCCAGTGCTCTACTCTATCAAGATCTCTCTGCAAGGCCTCTATATGCTCAAGGGAATGGATGACTCCTCCCAATTTAGTATCATCCACAAACTTACTTAGTGTGCACTCAACTCCTGTGTCCAAGTTATTGATAAAAACATTGAATAGAACTGGCCCTAAAATTGAGCCCTGGGGAACACCACTTACTGACTGGCCACCAGCCTGATGTTACCCCATTTACTACAACTCTCAGAGTCCAACCCTTTATCCAGAAGGATACTGAGAAACAGTATTGAAAGCTTTGCTAAAATAAATTTAAAAAAAACACCCCACATCCACTGCTTTCCCTTTGTCCACTAGGTGGGTAACCTTGTCATCAGGTCTTGTCCCAGGACCTGTCATTGGTGCTAAAGACAGAGGCAAAGAATATATGAAATGTCTCTGCTTTATCTTCAACCCTATTTGTGAGGTGACCAACCAATGGACCAATGTTATCTCTGGTCTTCCTTTTGCTGTTAGCATACTTTAAAAAGCCTTTTTGTTTTGTTAACTACCACAGTACTGGCCAGCTTCAGCTCCAATTGAGCTTTGGCTGTACACGTTTTCTCCCTACAACAGTGAACAGCATCTCTATATTCCTCCTGTGTAGCCTGACCTTGTTTCCAAAATCCATACACTTTCTTTTTTCACCTAAGTTCCTGAAGGAGATATCTGTTTAGCCAAGCTGGCCTTCTGCCCCATTTGCTTGATTTCCAACACATTGGAATTGACTGCTCCTGCACTCTTAAGAAATGGCTTGTAAAAAGTGACCAGCGTTGATGGACCACAATGCTTTCAAAAGCAGATTTCCAGAGGACCTTACTAACCAGTTCCTTGAACAGCCTAAAGTCCGCTTTCCCAAAATCAAGGGTAGTAGCTTTGCTGACAGTTTTTCTCATATCACCAAGGATTTTAAACTCAACTATTTCATGATTGCTGTGGCCATGATAGCCACCAATCACCACTTCATCCACAAGACCACCTCTGTTTACAAACCACATATCTAGGAGGGCACCTTTCCTAGTTGACTCCCTTAGTACCTGTATCAAAAAATTATCTTCAGTGTGCTTCAGGAATTCACTGGACCTGCTTGTGTCTGCTGTATGACAGTCCCAGTTAACATCTAGGAAGTTGAAGTCGCCCATAAGGACAAGGGCAACTAATCTAGAGATTTCCCTTAATTCCTTATAGAATACTACGTTCAGTATCATCATCCTGGCTGGGTGATCTATAGCAGACACACATCATCATCTGCTTTATTAGCTTTTCTCCTAAATGTTTACCCAGAGGCTCTCAACCACATCATCCCCAACTGCAAGCACTGTACAGTCCAACCCCTCCTTTACATACAGCACTACCCTTCTGCCTCACCTGCCCTGCCCACCTCTCCTGAAGAGCCATCTTCATGGAGATGAATATCATGAATAACCATCATCACAATATCATGAATAACCATCCATCACAGCACTCCAGTCATAGGACTCTTCCAACCAAGTCTCACTTATGCTAATGATGTCTTAGCTCTGGGACTAAGACAGCACATTGTCCCACAAACACTGTCATGCCATCCCATAGCTTATTGCTAGTAAGCTTGATTTTACCTCTTTTCACCCTTCAAACCTAGTTTAAAGCTCTTTCAAATCAGCCCCACTAACTTCTGAGCAAAAATACTTCTCCCCCTTTGAGAAAGTGAATCCCGTCAGGCTCCAGCAAGCCTGGTATTGCATAGGCCATCCAAAACCCAAAATTCTACTGGTGACATCAGCCTTGGAGCCAGGTATCAATAAGCTGGGTCCACCTGTTTCTTTCAATATCATTCCTTACAACTGGAAGGATAGATGAGAATACTACCTACGCTCCTTCATCAATCTTCCACGGCCCTGAAGTCTCTTTTGATTGCCCCTGAGTTCTCATTGTGACTTTGTCGCTACCCAGATGGAAAAGCAAGAGCAGATAATAATCTGATGGCCATACCAGGCTAGGAAGTTTCCTGGTAACATCCTTAACGTGAGCCCCACGGAGTCAGCAAACTTCCCTAAAAGGTGGGTCTGGTTGGCAGATCAGGTCCTCTGGTCCCCTCAGAAAGTAGTCACCTACAGCAATAACCCACCATATTTTCTTTACGGAGGTGGTCATGATGCGGGGGATAAGATGACCTGACCTCAGTGACTTCTCTTGCATAGATGGATCATCATCCACTTCATCATGTCCCTGTCCTTCCAATTCCAGAACCTCATAATTTATTGTGTTAAGGGCAAGGGAAGGGAAGGCAAAGTAGACAAGTAGGAGCTTCTCCCACTGCCCTGAGCAGAGACTTGTTTCCATTCACCTCTATCCCTCAAGTCAATGCCTCCTGCCTGGTGGAGAGAGAGTACAGGATCCCCCTTGTCATCTGTTATGCCTAACTGACATTTCTGTTCCACTGAGGGCAGAGTATGAATCTACCAGTCAATCTCCTGGAGCCCAGCCACCAAGCTCAGCAGTTCTGCCTGGGCACCCCTCTCACAGGTATTCTTGCTACTGCCTCAGACACTAGTAGAAACCTTGGGCACATCCTGCAGCTGGAAACTTGGATGGCTGCATGCTCCCTTGGGAGTTCTGTCTGGGTAGCTGCATTGGCCCCAGTGGGTGTAAATACCACAGAGGACATAGCTTTCTGTTGAGTGGTCACCACTGTTTGAGCTCCCCGGGGAGGGATTATGACCAGTGGACCAGTGAAGAAACCTCCTCAGATACCTACCAGGTACCTCGCAAGCTTTGCACTGCTCTCAGTACATGTCAACTGCTGGTATGTGCTTCATGTGGTTTGAACTGGCACAGCAGGTGCAACTGGCGCTGCCCAACTCTCACCTGCCCCTCCTGTGAGATCTGCTGCTTGCCAGTCAGTCCCTCCCCATACACAGCCCGAGGGTGTCGAGGCCCAAAACCCCCCTTCAGGAACCACCACCTGAATACATCCCAAACCTTGTGTACTTCTCAGCAGGTGGCAGCTGCTGAGAGACTTACTGCTTTTTAAATTGAGTGCTTCTCCAATTAAACTGAACAATGAATGTATGTTTCACATTTTCATAGCCTGTCAGTTCTGAATGAGTTTAATTTCTAAGTTCTCGAGAACTAGGATGCGGCTGCACTGCTTGAATAACAAAATTAGTGTTGAACATTTTTAAATATTGTGAAATGTAAACACTGAAATAAATTATCCTAATATTAAACTTCTCCAAAAACCTTGGCTTAACAAAACCAAGATTCTCTTAATAGTGTACCTTTAATATAGATGGGGTATATTTATATATATTTAATGTCAAGAACAGCTTTCTGATTTAAAGAATTTGCATTGCTGAAACAAAAACTAAGAAAACACATCTGATGATTATGTATTATGATAGATTTCTTCATCACAAAACTTTTGTTTAAGATACTACTTCATAGCTAATAATTTTAATCAGCATAATTCTATAATTTAAAATAAAACAAAAAAACAAAACTAATGACACTCTTGGAGTTCTACAGTATTAACACTGGTAAGGGATTTAGAGAGCCTGGTGTTAATAACACACTTCTTCAATGCAACACTTCTTTTGCTTCCACAAGCTAATTTAGAAACAAAGGTTACCCACAGATTTTGTAAACTGAAATAAACACTTAAAGGGGAAAAAAGGCCTATTTGCCACAAGCTTTTGATGAGGTTTTGTAACTACTGTTATGCCTACTGTTGTAGGCATCATTATGACCAGACTGTTCAAAGAGCTAGTCAAAAATACCAACTGAAATTTAAGTGCTCTCCCCTTAAGAGTTGTTAAGAGATTGTGTCAAGCTTGTAAAGAATAACTACCATGAAGCTTCATCCACAGGATGAGATTCTCATTAAGATGAAAATCTAGCCACGCAGCCTAAGCCTAAAAGGCAAAGGCAGGGACTGGGAGAATGATGAACTGCCCACTGTAGGAGAAGATTGTGTTCGAGACCATCTAAGGAACCTGAAGGTGCACAAGTCCGTGGGACCGGATGAGATGTATCTGCGGGTCTTGAGGGAACTGGTGGATGAAGTTGCTAAGCCACTATCCATCATATTTGAGAAGTCGTGGCAGTCTGGTGAAGTTCCCACTGACTGGAAGAGGAGAAACATAACCCCCATTTTTAAAAAGGGAAAAAAAGGAAGACCCGGGGAACTGCAGGCCAGTCCGTCTCACCTCTGTGCCTGGCATGATCATGGAGCAGATCCTCCTGGAAACTATGCTAAGGCAGATGGAAAATAAGGAGGTGATTGGTGACAGCCAACATGGCTTCACTAAGGGCAGATTGTGCCTGACAAATCTGGTGGCCTTCTACGATGGGGTTACAGCATTGGTGGATAGGGGAAGAGCAACTGACATCATCTACCTGGATTTGTGCAAAGCATTTGACCCCAACAATATCCTTGTCTCTAAATTGGAGAGACATGGATTTGACGTATGGACCGCTTGGTGGGTAAGGAATTGGCTGGATGGTTGCACTCAAAGAGTTGGGATCCATGGCTCAATGTCCACAGGTGGAGACCAGTGACAAGTGGCGTTCCTCAGGGGTCGGTACTGGGACCGTCGCTGATTAACATCTTTGTTAATGACATGGCCAGTGAGATTGAGTGCACCCTCAGCAAGTTTGCTGATGACACCAAGCTGTGTGGTGCGGTTGACACACTGGCGGGAAGGGATGCCATCCAGAGGGACCTGGACAGGCTTGAGAGGTGGGCCTGTGTGAACCTCATGAAGTTCAGCAAGGCCAAGTGCAAGGCCCTGCACCTGGGCCAGAGCAATCCCAAGCACAAATACAGGCTGGGTGGAGAATGCATTGAGAGCAGCCCTGAGGAGAAGGACCTGGGGATGCTAGTTGATGAGAAGCTCAACATGAGCCAGCAATGTGTGCTTGCAGCCCAGAAAGCCAACCATATCCTGGGCTGTGTCAAAAGAAGTATGGTCAGCAGGTCAAGGGAGGTGACTGTCCCCCTCTACTCTGCTCTTGTGAGACTCCACCTGGAGTGCTGCATTCAGCTCTGTTGCCCCCAGCACAAAAAGGATGTGGGCATATTAGAATGAGTCTAGAGGAGGGCCACGAAGATGATCAGAGGGCCGGGGCACCTCTTCTATGAAGAAAGACTGAGGGAGCTGGGGTTGTTCAGTCTGGAGAAGAGAAGGCTCTGGGGAGACCTAATTGTGGCCTTTCAGAACCTAAAGGGGGCCTACAGGAAAGCTGGGGAGGGACTCTTTCTCAGGGAATATAGTGATAGGAGAAGGAGGAATGGCTATAAACTAGAAAAGGGTTGCTTTAGATTAGACATTAGGAAGACATTCTTTACTGTGAGGGTGGTGAGGCATTGGAACAGGTTGCCCAGAGAAGTTGTGGATGCTCCAACCCTGGAGGTGTTTACAGCCAGGTTGGATGGGGCTTTGAGCAACCAGGTCTAGTGGGAGGTGTCCCTGCCCATGGCAGGGGGGTTGGAAAAAACAACAAAAAAAAAAAAAAACAGAAAAACAAGCAAACAAACAAACAAACAAACAAAAATTTTGAAAGAAGCATTTCTGCCTCTAAGGGAAAAATTCTTTAAAAAAAAAAAAAAAAAGAAACAGCCCATAAAGCACATACAAACCAGTAAGAAAAAATGTCTATATGAACACCATAATACTACCCAATACGTTATTCAAATATGTCAGGTCTAATCAAGAATCGCAGGGATCTGCAACTAGACAAACTAACTATACACCTATTTAGAATCCAGTATTGTCTGCATCAATATACTGAGGAAATAAGTATAGCGACACTATCATTTCTTTAAAATAAACTTATGAATAAGATTTTTTACTTTTCATAATTTCAACAGAATGTTATAAACTGTTCCAAAGGAGAGAGATCTTCTAGAAAAAATAAAATCTCACATGTTCAAGTTGCACAGTATGTCTGAAACTTAATTATATTTTCAGTGGTTTTATATATCAACAACATAGTAAAGTATCTGACTTTTGAGGCAGCTAAACACATATTTGACTTATAATAAATTGATATAGGTTACATACATCACTACTTAGTCTGTGCACCATCTGTAGGTAGTCTTCATTTGAGCTATGTCTAGAATTATCAGCATGATGATTAGCTGAATTTCCAGACAACTGACTTGAAATTTTATTTTCATGGAGATTCCTCATCCCAGCTGTGACAATGGGACTGGACACTGAAGCTGAAATACAAAAAATGTAAATAATTATACTGATATATACATACACTCATTAACTCTTAAAGGTTCCACAGAAAGCATCATAATAGTGGATAATAGTGAGTTAGATATAAGAGGTCTGGAATCTGAACAAAAATCCTTTTTTCTTGATTGAATCCTTCTGCTACAAATACTTTGAATAAAATCAGGTATCTAAGATATAATTTTCAAGAGGATTCAAAAATCCAAATTCCACATACAAGCTAGCCAAGCTATCTCCGCATCTATCCTAATTACTTTCAGTATCATTTTCTTACAGATTATAGAAAACTATTTTCTTTTACATAATTTTTATTCACTCCCATCAGTATATGAAGCTTTCAAGGCATTCATGAGACATGCAACATTGCATACAGAACAGCTATATACATATTCCAAGCACACTACTAAACTTTAAAACAGATTATTTAGAAGAATCCAATGAGAATTCTACTTACCAACAAAAAATGCCTAGATACTTTAACAGTGTTCACATTGTTTAAGATTGTATTTAGAAAAGGGAAAAAGAAAGAAATCCATTCATGCTGAAGGTCATCTTTGCTAGTTACTGCATAAGTTGAGTCTAATTCTAGCCAACTTAGCATTAGTCTAGTCTACACTACAAAGGTTTGGTAAGGCTAAATAAGACGGCAGCAAAACTTAGTTACACTGGCAAAAATGATGTTTTTGCTAGTAGAGATAAATGATGGCCATAACTATCAAATAAAAGTGTTTTGGTTTGTTTTGGTTTTTCTGTTGTCATATAATAATTATGTAAAATAGGTGTACATAGGGGAGCAATGTCAAATGAAGATGTTTTACTTTGTTTGTTTGTTTAATATATTATTACTCTGTACAGTTAGGTAAACAAAGCTAAATATACAAAAAAAAAAAAAGCATGTGACTTCTTCAAAGAAATCAAGAGCCATGAAACATGCACATGAAGGCAAAGCTGACATGAGATAAGAGAACATAAACATCACAGACTTACCTTGCTGCAACTGAGGATGTGGTGTGTAACTCGGAGGATGTGAATATGGCATATACCCTGCAGGGCTTTGAGGTGCATATGGACTAGGCACTGGACTATTCTGTTGTGCCAAAAATCTGTTACTAGAGCTTGTCTGTGGTGGCACAAACCGGCTAAAAATAAAATTTTAAAAGCTTTTAGAAGTTGTAAAAGCAAATTTAGACAATTTTATTATTCCTTTTGAAATACTATACCTCTAGAACATTATAACTTCTGGGAAAGACATGAAATTCCAAAGCAATCAAGAAACCCCTTCAAAAGCAGTATTTAAAGCTATCAATGTCTTCCCAACTTCAATTACTACTTAAGATCCACAGCTTAGGAACTGTATTAGTAAAACTAAAGAAGAGAATAGAAAGCGTTCATAAGATCCCCACTTAGTGAAAGGAAACAACAACACAAGTTACAAATATTTACTAAAATAAGATATGCAATTTTCAGAAGTTAGTTCTAGCTTATTAGAAGCTTGAATGAAAATGACAGCTAAAGTTTAATTATCAAATAAAAATAAGCTTGCTATGATCAACAAGGAGCCATCTACTCTAAATATGATTTTTTGAGTAAGATTTCAAAGAACTTTATCTTGCGCAACTATACTACCAAAATATAGGAATGTGATGGGCAGTTAGGTAGGACCTGACCCAAAGTCCACTGAATACAACTTATTCTTTCACTGGCTTTACCTTGGACTGATCCTAAAGATAGGATGCCGTACAAATCAGGCTTGTGACAATAATACATGTACATTATAACTTACATTCTTTCAAAATAAAAATAAAACAAATACATGCTTTCACAACCCTCGGTTCTGGATAGCAACTTTGTGACGGTAAGCTTCCGCAGAAAGAAACAGCAAAATATTTAAAACAAGGATTTTTAAGAAGAGAGAGCACATTGTAACATTCATAATTCATAAAACCTTCTTCAAAATCACTTTTAGATATAAAAGTGAATAAATATATATATATAAAATCACTCTTGACAGTGTAGTTGTTTTTTTTACAGATATAAAAAAGGTTGGACTAGATGATCTTAGAAGTCTTTTCCAACCTGAATGATTCTATGATAAAGCTTTCTATTTGCCCAAACAATTACATTAACTTGAAGTGAAATGTGAAATAACAGTTTATTTTAATAATGATGTCTAATAGCTGCAGATTAAATCTATTACAGCCCAGTAACTGGGTTGAAACTGCATGCAGATATCTTTCCTCTAATCCAGAGTACTTTATTATATCAATAAAGACCTAGATAATAGGTACACCCTATTTGCTAACATTCAAAGTTTGAAAAAGAACTAGAAAGTTGAAGAGGAAGCTGCTGGCCAAACTACTAGGCCTATCCTCCTATAGATGGTCTTTTTGTCTACTGTTAAAACAGTACTCCATGCTTTAACAAGCCTTCTTTCTCATCCTCCTGTCACGCTGGCACTGCTATACATGCCAGAACACCTCTTTTCTCCTATCCTCCTGCCACCACTGTCAGCCTCTGCAACAGAGAGAGTACAACTGGAGGGGTGGGAGGAGGCAGGGAGATTCTTTACCCAGGAAAGAAAATCTGCCAAAATCATGGAAGGGAGAGAGAGTTGGGAATCATGACTAGTCCTTATAGTAAAAAGATTAATTCACTGGCAAAAAGTGAATAAGCACTATATTTGGTTTTTTTCCAGGTGCAGAAACTCACCCTGCTGTCAGACAAATGCAAGATTTATCTTAACACTGATCTTACTTCGACTCACATACTTGCAGCAAGAATTGACTGTCACTGTAGGAAGCATGTGAAGTTCACTGCCCACTCTCTACCCCCATTTAAAACATAGCATTACCTGGAAGGGCTATGTGAGATAGTGGTTTGTTGATAATTGGAAGATGCAGGACTACCACGCATGGAATTCTGAGAAATATTAAACTGCGATGACATCATCATCCCTATTAAAAAGAACACAGCAACATTAGTTTACGCGCATTTCCTTTTTAATCAAAAAAGTCTCTCATTTCAGGAATGATTATATACAAAGAGATTAGCAACTTTGTGGGTAGACGATGTTAATGTCTATAACATTTAAAAGATTGATTCTATGTAAGATGTCTGTTTTACACTATGATATGGAAAAGCACTCCCTGAAGTTTTGAAATTTCAAGAGGACTTCCTTCCTCTTAAGTTCTTTAAACTTCCCAAGTCAAAACCTGTTAGTAAATAGAAACATAACAGGACATATATTCACACCCCAGACTAGTGCGTACAGTACTGATTGTGCCAATGATTAAAAGATTCGGGAACTTTACAACAAAACAGAAGAACACAGAAAACTTATCTCCAGTTTTTTGAGCAAGTATAGCTAACAATCACCTCATGCAGAGTGGTGCAAGATACTCTTGCAAAGAGGTATGTGACAAGGGAAGTACTGTACGCAGGTACAAATCACAGAGATGCATTTGTAAGTCATCCCCTAGACATTTTCTGTACAGAGGTTTTCTGCTAGAAGTTCCCTGAGTGCTCACTGCACGCTGGTTCACGTGCTGCAGACACTCTAACCAGAGCATAGAATACTAGTTACAAAATTTTTGTCGAACTACTAACTCCTAACATTCAGAAACATACAGAAAGCTGACAGAACATGCCCATATACAGATGCCGTGTAATTTTATATAAAATATACAGATGAGGTTTCATTTTATGCTTAAGCAAAGACCATACTTTTAAAATACTTTTAAAACATATTTGTTTTCTCCTCCCTAAATTTAAAACACGTTTTGAACCACAGACGTGGTGGGTTTTGGTTTAAAATTTTTTTTCAATTGTAATTGATTTTTTAAATAAGCAATTTAAATGAAAAAAAAAATCTACAGTTTATTCTGTGGCAGACAACTGTCACTCCTCTATCTCTATTGGGGGCTGAGGCAGAGAAAGAAGAGGGAGGCGGCATGGGGGGGGCACAATAGAGATAACAACAAAAATAAAAACAAAAAAAAACTATCTCCAAAGTTTCAAGACAAATAACAATGAAGTAATGAAGTAATGAGGAAAATGAGGAAGGCATATAAATAAGGCACAAAAATTTAGTCTAAAAAAGAGCTGAAATTAGTCTGTGGCCATTAACACTAAAATATCTTGCATGTTTTTTACACTGTTGTCCTATCACTAAGCAACAGATTTACGATTCTACTTGTGTATTTCCATACATTAATATTTAAGAATTTCTTTTAACTGCAACTTTATTTTTGAATGTTTAGTTCTGAGAAAACAACATCCAAGTAACAAACATTCCTATAATAAGTTACCTTAACATATATATGTACTTTTTTTGCTTGGAGAAAAGTGATACACATAAGTCCATCTTAGCATTCCTACTAAACGCCAAAGAATGTACTACATAAACATGCATCTCAAGATCACAGAAAGGGTCTGTGATCTATGACTAAACTGTATTATAGCATCATGCATGTTTAAACTAGGACTACTGACCTACTGGTGATTTTTCAGTTAGACAGACACTCTTATTGGAAGTGTACATCTGCAATGTTTATCCCTTTAACAGGAACAGGTACACTTGCATTCTTGTATAAATGGAAAAAATATCTAAGTAATTGACACCTTTGGAAAGATGCATACAATTCTAATAAATAAAAAAAAAGCACAAGTGTGAGTTGTGGTAAATAGCTTTAAGAGAATTTTAAGTCCTTCCTGAAATGTAAGCTATGCTATGAACAATAACTCTTGGCAAAACATTATTTTAGCTTACCTTCCAACACATATATCCTGAAAGACAGCGCTAAAGTGTTGAGAAGGAAAAAGAGGACAGGAAACCAAAGCAAACAAACACATGTCCACATACTACGTCATTCTTGTATTATACACATAATCACAGAACGGTTGCTGCTAGAAGGGACCCTCTGGAGGTCATCTGGTCCAACCTCCTGCTCAAGCACGGGCACCCAGAGGTGGTTACCCAGGACCACATCCAGGCAGCTTTTGAACATCTCTAAGAAGGGAGACTCCACAACCTCTCTGGGCAACCTGTTCCAGTGCTATATCACCTGCACAGTAAAGAAGTGCTTCCTAAAGTTCAGAGGGAACCTCTTGTGCTCCAGTTTGTGCCCACTGCCTCTTCTCCTGTCATCAGGCACCAATGAAAAGAACCTGGCTCTGTCCTCTTTCCATCCCCACTTCAGGTATTTATAAACATTGATGAGATTTCCCCCTGAGCCTCCTTTTCTCCAGGCTGAACAGTCCCAACTCTCTCAGCCTCTCCTCATAAGAGAGGTGCTCCAGTCCCTTCATCATCTCGGTGGCCCTACACCGAGCTCTTTCCAGTATGTCAATGACTCTCTTGTGCTGGTATGGGAATAAAAATGTTGTTTTTGCAGAGTTACATTGTTTAAAGGTAAGGAATGTGGTATTGAGATATGCTTGCAGTGATAAGAAAACTTAGCAGGCAACCTTGTAAAATGCAGTCAACCAGACTCCTTAGAGCAATTAGGTGAAAATCACGGTGTCAAGTCAAGTCAGATAAGTGAAGAAACATTACCACTTCAAAGAGTAAAAAAGTCAAAAGAAATTTGAAATTTAACAGGCCAGCAACTGAAGGCCACGTATTGTCTGTGAAGCATCGGATAGATTGTGAACCTGGATTACCCACTCAGTGGGGAAACAGGGGAGGGTCCCGGTCATCAAGAAATAAAGTATATAAACTGTACTGTGTGACTAGTAGGTGCACTCCTGCTCATGGGATGCCCGCCATTGCAATCGCGAATAAATTAATACTTCACTGAGATCTTTGCCTGAGCCTATGTTATTGGCTACGGAGTGTTTCTCACAATTTGGGGGCTCGTCCGGGATCCAGTCACCTACCGGGGAGCCCCACCGCCGCAGCAGCAGGAAGGCATGCCCCGCTGATTTCAGCGGTCCTGTGCATAGACAGTGGTCCTGTGCATAGACAGTGGCGGTTCTGCGGAGAGCTGACAGAGGGCCCGAGACTGATTAAAGAGACAGGATCCATGAAGTAGTGGGGAAGGGAAGAAGGTAGGCACTCCAGGTTTAAGAATTGATCCGGTAACTCTGTGCACAGACCAAGGTAAGAAATATTAAGTATTGCCTTGGGGGTCGGGTGAGACTCTGTGTGACGTGTGATTGAGACGTACTTTTGTACGAAGCGAGTGTGGAGTCCTGATCCGCGGTTCTGTAGCTCCCCGAGGGGTGCAGCCGGAGACGGACGAAGCGTGAGATAAGAGAGAGAAAGGAAGAGTCTCGGGAAATTTGGTGTATGGTAAGCCCTTGCACAGGGAAGTGCTTGGCAGTACAGCAGGGAAATTTGGTGTACGGTACCCCTTGCACGGGGAAGTTCTTGGCAGTACGCCAGGGAATCTGGTAAACTCGTAGGTGTGCGGTACCCCTTGCACGGTAAAGTGCTTGGCAGTACACCCCCGTTTTCCAGAATCGGAACGTTAGTGTGTGGTACCCTGCAGGAGGGAAATTTCTGTAGCAGCACACTGGCAAGGGCTAGGAAAAATGGGAAAATATGAGTTCCAGGGGACAGGGAGATATCCCTGGGGGAGTGCCTACCAAAAGTTCTTCCTGAAGAATGATAAGAAATTGGAAAAATAATCCCAAAATTAGAGGAGATGATAAAAGAAAAAAAATGGTTAAATATTGTGTATCAGTCTGGACAAAAGAACCAATTAAGGAAACAGCAGTATTTTGGCCAAAATACGGGTCTGATGAAAATTCAGGCTTTAAATTTATATGTAAACAATAAGATTCCTTTTTCGGAGAAGGAGCCAAGTTATGCTCCCTATAATCCTAATATTGCACCGGTGGCAGCAGCAGTCGCTCCAGGAAGGGAGACAGGGACTGCAATTAACACTGTCCCTAGAGAAGGAGCGTACTCTAGGCTCTGGCAAGAATTAGAACAAGGTAGAAGAGATATTGAGAATTTTGCCTTCCCTGATACTAACAGTACTAACACTAACTGTGTATCCTCTTAGGTGAACTCCCCCCTCTCCTTACCAGCAGAGAGGTGTTAGGAGTTTTAAGAAGGAGATGAAGTCTTTAATTGAGGACCCCATCAGGCTAGCTGAACAATTAGACCAGTTCCTAGGACCTAACTTATACTCTTGGGGGGGGAAATGATGTCTATATTAAGTATGTTGCTTACAGGGGAAGAAATGGAAATGATCAGGAGGAGAGCTGCTATACAAAAAACGGGAAAGAGCTCATCCTCCAGGACCAGGGGGTAATACTGGCAGAGCAAAAATACCCACTTGCCGACCCTGGCTGGAGTGGAATAATAATAATGCGCAACACAGAAATCATATGAGGGACTTGGGGCCAGAATGAGAAAGTACTCGGGCATGAATCCTGAGGACCCGGTATCCCAAGGGCTCCTGAAATTTCATTTTGTGATAAAAGCCTGGCCAGATACGCAGAAAATGCTCCAGAAGGCGGAGGGATGTAGTGAACAGTTACTGGGGGGCCCTCCTGCGGGAGGCCCTGAAGGTGTGTGTCAGGAGGGGAGATGAGAAGGAAAAGCAGAGAGCGAAATTAATGGTATTGACAGTGTAGCAGGTAGCTAGGGCCAGGATGGAAAGGAGAGGAAGAGAGATGAAGGAATGGCAGGTGAGGAAAGCTACCTGTGTTGCAGCCTGAATCCTAGCGGGGACGGGCTTTGATGGGATGTTTTAAGTGTGGCCAGGCTGGCCACTTCAAATAGGAATATCCGGAGTGGAAGAAGGAGGAGAGAAGAATGGAATTAAGTTGGCCCCTGACGGAGCCTTTGGTGAAAGTACAGGCTGGAGAAAGATAAAAAGAAGTGTTAAAAAGAGTTATTGAATGTGTTAAAGGTGTGGTATGTAATGTTTGACAGAGCTGTTTTTTGAATGAGTTGGGAAAGTTGAATGAGCAGGGAAAGAGGATGTAGGCATTATCTAAGTAACAGTCTAGAAGTTTTGGTATATTTGCTGTGGTGTTTGGTCAGTTTCCTAAGTATCGGGAAGGGGGAGGGACCGGGGGGGACAGCCTGCTCCACCAGGGGCCTCTCCACAGGCCCCAGGGGGGCTTTAGCTCCGGCGCCTGGAGCACCTCCTCCCCCTCCTTCTGCACTGACCTTCCTGTCTGCAGGGAGGTTTCTCGCTCCTCACTCTCCCAGTTGCTGTTGAGCAGCAGCTTTTTGTTTGTTTGTTTGTTTGTTTTCGTGGATGTGCTCTCACAGAGGCACAAACTGTGTTGCTCATGGCTTGGCTCTGGGCAGCGGTGGGCCCCTTTGGGGCTGACTGAAATTGTCCCTTATCTGCCACGGGGCGGTTTCTGGATTCTTCTCACGGGGGCTGCCACTGCAGCCCCCCCCCGGAACCTTGCCATCAAACCCAATACACTGGGGCAGCTAGGTCATTACTGGCCTGTAAAGTATCAGGGACTAAATTAACTAATGAAACCCTAAAAAGTGATGGGGGTAGAAGGGGCTGGGATAGCAGTGCCACTTTTGGGGGATACCAAGCTGAGACTAGGGGATAAAATGATCTCTGGGCAATTATTGTATGTACCCAAGGCAGGGACTAACTTGTTGGGAAGGGATTTGATGATGAAATTGGGCATTCAAATAGTAAATTGTTAGACTGGAATAGCAGTGTTATTAATGGAGTGCTCTCAGGCCCTGAGAGCAAAGATATATTCACCTCTGACTGGAAAGACCCTGAAATGGGGGCGGAAGCAACAATACAGATGGACAGTTTTACCTCAGGGGTTTACGGGGCCACCGATTTATTTGGGCAAGTTCTAGAACAGATTTTGGAGCAATTCCAACCTCCCGAGGAGGTGTTAGTGTTGCAAATATGCGGATGATCTTTTATTGTCAGGACAGGAGAAAACAGTTGTGAAGGAAGCTACTAACTATTCAACTTTCTGGGAAAGCAGGGCTTGGGAGTATTGAAAAGTCAATTACAATATGTAGAAAGAGAAGTCAAGTATTTAAGGCATCTAGTGTCTGAGGGAAAACAAAGAATAAATCCAGAGAGGATTCAGGGAATTGTTGAAAACTAAGAAAGAACTAAAAAGTTTTTAAGAGAAAGATTTTTTTTAAGGAATCAGGAGCCACAAAGTCTGAGGGAAAATGGATACTCCCTGATGGGAGAGAAATGCTGAATAAAGCACCAATGAGGCAAATATTAGCTGTTTTACATCAAGAGAGTCATTGGGAGGTGCAAGCAATGTGTGATGTTGTGCTAAGAAAGTATGTCTGTGTAGGAATATATACTTTAGTGAAGCAAATATGCAGAGGATGTACTATATGTCAAAAGGTAAATAAAAAGGTCATCCGTAACCCACCTAGAGGGGGACGGGAGCCAGGGATTCGACCTTTCCAAAGTATACAGGTAGACTTTACTGAGTTACCTAAAGCAGGGAGACTTAAGTACTTGTTGGTCCTAATTGACCATCTGACTGGATGGGTGTAAGCTTTCCCCTCGGTATCTGCCACTGCGAACACGGTGGCTAAGGTATCACTGGAGCAAATAGTCCCTAGATATGGGATAGCTGAAAACATTGATTCAGATCAAGGAAGTCATTTCACTTCACAAGTACTGCAAGGCCTTAGAGATTGAGTGGGATTTTCACACCCCCTGGCACCCCTCCTCTTCTGGGAAGGTAAAGTGAATGAACCAGACATTAAAGAACCAATTAACTAAATTAGTGTTAGAAACCTAACTTCCTTAGGTAAAATGCTTACCTTTAGCACTCCTCCAGGTTCAAACAGCACCAAGAAATGAGATGCTGTTCGGATTACCCTATCTGGGCAGAAGGGATGAGATACCACAATTCGAAACAAGAGAGTTTTCTTAAGAACTGTATTCTGGGGTTGTCCTCTTCTTTGTCATCTCTCAGGACCCGTGGGTTGTTGGCTCAAACCCCACCTTTGGAATTCCCCATTCACCACCATCAACCAGGAAACTGGGTCCTGATTCGGACCTGGAGAGAATCAAAACTCCGGCCGGAATGGGAAGGACACTTCCAAGTAATGCTAACCACTGAAACAGCCGTAGGAACTGCAGAAAAAGGTTGGACTTTCTATACTCGAGTGAAGGCATCTGTCGACCCTAGTACCTGGGAAGTTGTTTCTACAGAAGAATTGCTGAAAGTTCTAATCGAAGAGAAAAACCTCATAACGGACTCTGAGCGGGATAAAAGCTTACAATTGTAAACTAACCTTCCATTTTCACAGATAACTAATGAGTGTGACTTGTGATTGAGAGAAAGGACAGACCTATAGCGAATCGAAGTGCTCCCAAGGGGTTTTTGTTCTAGTAGTAGTGTACATCTTATTCTTTGTATTGATAATTATTTGGAAACCTAAGGTTTAAAAATAATGACAGGGAAAAATCAATTATTAATTTTGTTTTTTAGTGATTGTAGGCCTCAGAGAAGGCCTTGGTCAATTGGCAACTTGGAAAAGGCATAACCAGATAATAGTAAGATGGGATACCCCGTAAAAATATGGGTGAATGTGACAGAGGGTTATGTACCACAATCCGTCATGTTTGATGCTTGTGAGGTGTTAGCTTGTGGAGATTTAATTGCCCAACGACAATTGAGCAGAGAGAAAAAATAACTGGGAGAGACCCAACAGCCAGATTGAGAATAGCTGTATGGAAACGATCCTCTATTGCCATCAGAGAAAGGGAGAAACTCAAGGAGAAAACAGGAGAGAAAACAGGAGGCCCTCTTCGAAATGCGGCAGTTCAAACATTTGAGATTGAAACAGGGTATGGGGATGTGAATGCCTGGATAGAATGGGTCAAATTGCTATGCTCGTGCCTCGGGATGACCGATTGCCCAGATAGTGCCCTGCCCATTGGGGTGGACCAAGGATTCCCAGGGGATGCGATGTATGATTGCATTGTACCAAGAAAAGACTGCCTAGGGAAAATGAGGCCTGTAAGTCTCTCTCTTTGCTGTTCCCCTCCTTGCGTGATAGCAATATCAGGGTTCCCCCTGCATTCTCTACAGCTATAGGTAACCATACAGCTTGCCTCTCACGGCAGGGTGTGAGTGCTACCCGGCATCTGGGAGAATTTGCCTTGTGCACTGGGACCCTGAATGTTACCAAGGACTTGATGGGAAACTGCTCAAGACTTGAGATCCCCAGGGCAGATCTCTGGTGGTACTGCGGAGGGAAGATCTTACGGTCCACCCTACCATCTAATTGGGGAGGCACTTGTGCACTTGTTCAATTAGCTATACCCTTCACCCTGGCATTTGAAAGAGAAACATCACAAATACCCAGAAGAAGTAAAAGAGGCTTAGGAGTATCATTTGATGATAGAGTATACATAGATTCTATTGGGGTGCCTAGAGGAGTTCCCGATGAACACAAAGCTAGAAATCAAATTGCTGCAGGGTTTGAGTCATCACTGTTCTGTTGGGTAACAATCAACAAGAATGTGGATTGGATTAATTACATTTATTATAATCAACAGAGATTCATAAACTACACAAGGGATGCGATAAGAGGAATCGCTGAACAACTAGATGCCACCAGCAGAATGGCTTGGGAAAACAGAATAGCATTGGATATGATGCTCGCGGAGAAGGGAGGTGAGTGCACGATGCTGGGCAACCGTTGTTGCACTTTTATCCCAACAATACTGCCCCGGATGGCACAGTAACTAGAGCATTGCAAGGGCTTACCACCCTTCCAGTGAATTAGCAGAAAAATTAGGAACAGGCACTTCCATCACCAGATGGTTGGAATCTTGGTTTGGTAAATGGAAAGGGATGGTAATGCCCACATTTACATCCTTCATCATAGTAGCAGGAGTTTTGACAGCCATCGGTTGTTGCATTATCCCCTGAGTGAGAGGACTGGTCCAGCGGTTAATTGAAACTGCACTATTGAAACAAACGACCACGGAGCCACCACCCTACTCAGATGAGATGATGATATTAGAGGAGATGGAAAGCAAAGAAAGTGAAGAAGAGCAAGATATCTACCAAATTACACCTTAGAGAAAAGTTTTGCAAAAATCAACAATTTATAAAGAAGAAAAGGGGGGAACTGTGGGAATAAAAATGTTGTTTTTGCAGAGTTACATTGTTTAAAGGTAAGGAATGTGGTATTGAGATATGCTTGCAGTGATAAGAAAACTTAGCAGGCAACCTTGTAAAATGCAGTCAACCAGACTCCTTAGAGCAATTAGGTGAAAATCACGGTGTCAAGTCAAGTCAGATAAGTGAAGAAACATTACCACTTCAAAGAGTAAAAAAGTCAAAAGAAATTTGAAATTTAACAGGCCAGCAACTGAAGGCCATGTATCGTCTGTGAAGCATCGGATAGGTTGTGAACCTGGATTACCCACTCAGTGGGGAAACAGGGGAGGGTCCCGGTCGTCAAGAAATAAAGTATATAAACTGTACTGTATGACTAGTAGGTGCACTCCTGCTCATGGGACGCCCGCCATTGCAATTGCGAATAAATTACTACTTCACTGAGATCCTCGCCTGAGCCTATGTTATTGGTTACGGAGTGTTTCTCACACTGGTGGACCCAGAACTGGACACAGTACTCCGAGTGCAGCCTCACCAACGCTGAGTAGAGGGGAAGGATTACCTATCTTGACCTACATGTGATACTAAGTCAGAAGGACATGGTTCTCTCCCTGACAGAATAATAGAACCAAATCTGAGATGTTTTATGAACAGATAGGCCAAACCTTTACTATGTTTAGTTAGATAGAAGAAAGTCTAGAAACTTTGTATCTCTGGTGCTACTTTACTCACCAATTAGTCAGCTTTATCTGTAAGACCATACAGAACTGTATCTCAGGAAGGGGGGGGAGGCAAGATGAACCAGGCCTGGAGGATGTGTCTAAAAAGATTAGGTGAGGAACTCGTGGTATGCATATGTCCTTGGATGTGTAAATGACTTAGCTTAGTATGACTATCTATGATCACCAGAAGACCCCAAAAGACTACCAGTAGAAACAAATGTGCATGCATCAGGGATGTTTACATATTTTAATGAGTTATAGGAAATAGTGTGAATATGTTAATTATTCCTTGGAAAACCCAATGAATATGTATGTGTTGATTGCATATAACCCCCCCGTAGCTTGAACAATTTGGCACGCACACTAGGTGGAGCGATCCCCTGTGCGTCCAGTGCCCCAGTTAAAGAATGCCTGATTTCTAAAACTCCAAATTGAGTCTTAGAGAATTTCTTTGAATGACTTTTAACACTGGCAATCAATACTTTGCCTAATGAAGCCAGACATACCATTAGCCTTCTTAGTGGCAAGGGCACATTGCTGACTCATGGTCAGCCTGCTGTCCACCAGGACTCCTAGGTCCTTCTCCACAGAGCTGCTTTCCAGCTGGGTGGCCCCCAGCATGTACTGGTGCCTGAGGTTGTTCCTCCCCAGTTGCAGGACTCTGCACTTCTCCTAGTTCAACTTCATGAGATTCTTGTCAGCCTACCTTTCCAGCCTGTCAAGGTCCCTCTGGATGGCTGTGCAGCCCTCTGGTGTGTCAGCCACTCCCCCCGCTTTCGTGTCTTCCAGAAATTTACTGAGGGTGCGCTCTACGCCATTGTCCAGATTCTTAGTGAAAATGTTACAAAAGGACTGGACCCAATATTGATCACTGTGGTAGGGTAGTCCATGTGTTACTGGCCTCCAACTAGACTTTGCACTGTAGGCTTAAGCTGAAGAAAACGAGGAAACCTTGAAGAAAACAGGGAGACTGGTAGCCTTGAGCTAGCAGAAGCAAGGGAGATAAGGGATGAAAGCTAAAAAAACAAGGAGAAAAACAGCTGCAGGAAGATTCCAGACTGACCTATGGTAGCCTCTTGCTCGTTAAGGGTCATAAACATTACAAATCACACCCATCAAAATGCTAATATATGGAAATGTATGATTTGGTGTCATGTCCACGCCCCCGCCCTTGTCTGTAATGCCCATGCTCAATAGAGATAAGTTAGGCAAGCTAAGACAGCCGATCAAAAGATCAAAAGTAGCCAGAGAGAGAGTTTCCCGAGTTTGCTGTGTATAAATAATGGTGATTCAAGCCAGAGGTGTGCTTGCTTTGCAAAAGCTCAACAAGCACCTGAGAGTTATGTAATTAATTCTTTAATTAAAAGACCTTCATGTGGATTCCAACTCTGTATGCTTATTGGCAGGTCACGAACCTATGGATAACAGTTTTGGTGACCCAGATGAGACCCTAAATTAGCCTTGTCTGGTCCAACTTGTTGGCATCAGTGTCAGAGGGGAGGATGCCAGAGACCAAGCGCATACTCATGATTTTATCGGGGTCCGGCATCAACCCTCCAAAAATCTGGGGCCAGTGAGTGGCACAATGGCGCAACACTCTGAGGAATCCACCGAACTTCTGGTGATAAAGGGGAAGTCACTGGACTGCAGAGTACAATTTATATGTTCATATGGGTATTCAGAGAGCAGATTGTCAGCCTCACACAGAGACGCTGTGTTTTAGCGAGAAGGGAAGATGGTCCCGTGAGCTACCTGACCCAATTAAAGGGTTAAAGTTAAAGCCGAGTGTGAGCAGCTGCCAAATGGAAAATAGGAAGCAGTCAGTCCAGAATCCCCCCCTTCCTCCCCCCTTGGATGCATCCTCAAAAATTGGTCTAAATTTGGTGATGAATATAGGACAAAGGGTAAAATGAGGCAATACTGTAATCAGGAGTGGACTCAGTATGAACTGGAGAACAACGGCCAGAAAATGAATCCTTTAATTATGATACCATATATTGCAATTGATGTTATTTTTCCATGGGGAAGGAAAATGGGACAAAGTGATGCATGTTAGTGCTTTCATGTCATTGTATCGGGACCTGACAACTCAGGCAAGTGTGGATTACGGGAAAACCGTATTATGCTATGCACTGAAAAGAAAGGGAAGGAAGGGAATGATAAACCCCCTAAAATTTATCTGAGTCTAGAAGAAGAAGAGGTTCAGTTATTGGCACCCTTGACAACACTGCTGTATAATCCAGAGGTTTCCCCTATTTCTGAGGCTTCTGTGGGGACATCAGAGGCCTCTCCCAGGGATTGGATTTATGAGGTTTTTGCTGGAACATCAGAGATCTCTCCTGAAGCTCAGGCTGCAGAGGTTTCTGCAGGGACATCTCAGACCTCTCCTGAGACCCAGGATGATTCTAATTTTAGCCCAAAGGCACTTTGCACCTAACAGAAGATGGGGCCAGTTATCCAGGCTCCATTAAGGCAGGCAGTGGGACCAGAGGAAGAAACTTTTTTTGTTCATGTTCCATTTACAACATCAGATTTGTTAAACTGGAGACACCCCGTTGGACCTTATAGGGATAACTCAGCAGCAATGCATCAGTTGTTAGAAACTATTATGATTTCCCATAACCCTAACTGAGGGAATATGCAAGCCCTACCGAACGCCTTTTTGACTGCAGAGGAAAAGAGAATGGTTTTAGAAAAAGCTCAGGCAGAAACAAGGAAGAGGTACCCAAGAGAGGAGGTAGAGGAATTAGTACCAATTAAGAAAGATCCTAAGTAGAACCCAAATACTAGCAGGGGTCAGCAATTAATAAAACAATATCGGCAATTAATCCTTTATGGGATTCAACACGGGGTACCAAAACCAAAAAATTTCTCTAAATTATATGAGGTCTGCCAGGACCCAGATGAGAGCCTGTCTGTTTCTTTTTTTGAACACCTTCATCAAACGGCCAGAAAGTGGACGGATTTAGACCGCGATGAGGAGGTGAAGAGTAGACTGTTTGCCATGCTGTTTATGGGGCAGTCTGCCCTAGACATTAGAAAAAAACTGCAAAAGATAGATGGGGACGGAGGACTGTCAATCTCACAGCTGTTTAGAAGTAACAGATTGCCAAGGACCCTTAAGTAAAAACACAAGTCTCAACTGTTAGAGCAACTGGCAAATGGACTTTAAGACCCTTTTTGCAACCTACGAATTGGGAGATTGGAGGGAAGGTTTCGACACACTGATTTTTATATATGCCTGAATGTCCTCTCTCTTTGTTGGGAAGAGATTTGCTGGGCAAACTACATGCACAGGTAACCTTCTCTACAAACGAGATAACAGTTAAAATTCTATCTGAAAATGCATGGAAGGCCCAAATTTGTTTATTGACAGAACCAAAGGCAGAGGAAAGGCAACAGAAACCTGAAGAGGTGTTGAATGCAGTGACTCCTTTTGTATGGGCAGGAAAACAGACTGGGAGAACAAAAAAACTCACTTCCAGTTTGGACTGAGCTAAAACCAGGAGCTATACCTATACAAGTGCCACAATATCCAATTAGCCTTACAGCAAGGAAGAGGCTGGAGCCTCTGATAGACAATTTCCTGTCTTATGGACTAATCCATGAATGCCAATCTAGTTTCAACACCCCAATGCTGACAGTAAAAAAAAAATAGCAGTAAATATAGGTTTGTGCAAGATTTCACAGAATCACAGAGTCACAGAGTTATAGGGGTTGGAAGGGACCTCAAGAGATCATCGGGTCCAACCCCCCTGCCAAAGCAAGTTCCCTAGAGCAGGTTGCCCAGGTAGGCGTCCAGACAGGCCTTGAATATCTCCAGAGAAGGAGACTCCACAGCCTCCCTGGGCAGCCTGTTACAGTGCTCCCTCACCCTTACCATGAAGAAGTTCTTTCGCATGTTGGTGCGGAACTTCCTGTGATCCATTTTTTGGCCATTGCCCCTTGTCCTGTCCCCACAAACCACTGAAAAGAGGTTGGCCAAATCCCTCTGTCTCCCGCACTTAAGGTATTTATAAACATTAATAAGATCCCCTCTCAGTCTTCTCTTCTCCAGGCTGAACAGACCCAGGTCTCTCAGCCTTTCCTCATAGGGAAGATGCTCCAGGCCCCATATCATCTTTGTGGCCCTCTGCTGGACACTTTCCAGGAGATCCCTGTCTTTTTTGTAGCGGGGATCCAGAACTGGACACAGAACTCCAGGATTTGTGTGCGTTGATCCCACTCAGATGCTCCCGAACCACCCCCTCATCAACCAGGAGGGAGCTCTCCATTTCCCAGACTCTTTCTCCTCCATCCAGGGTCCAGGAGTCCCAGGGGGGAGTCTTCGAAGCAAAGACCAAAGCAAAGAAGGCATTCAGTATCTCCGCCTTCTCAGCGTCCCCCGTTACCAGGACACTCCCCTCGTTCAGCAGGGGACCCACATTATCTCTAGTCTTCCTTTTACTGTTTACATACTTAAAAAAAAAAAAAAACCACTTATCATCCTTTAACTCCCTTGCCAGCTTCATCTCCAGGTGGGCTTTAGCCTTCCTCGTCGCATCCCTGCAGGCCCTGACAACACTCCTACACTCCTCCCAAGGGGACAGGCCCTTTTTCCACATTTCATAGACCTTCCTCTTCCTTTTGATCTTGTCGATGAGCTCCTTGCTCATCCACGCAGGTCTCCTGCCCCCCGTCCCCGATTTTCTACTCTTAGGGATGCACCGATCCTGAGCTTGGAAGAAGTGCTGTTTAAATGTTGCTCAGCTCTCACAAGCACCCTTGCCTTCTAGCACTCTAGCCCATGAGATACCTCCAAGTAGGTCCCGGAAGAGGTCGAAGTTGGCTCTCCAAAAGTCCAGGGTAGCAATCCTACTTTTTGCCTTACTTCTTCCACCAAGTTCCATCTTGAACTCCACCATCTCATGGTCGCTGCATCCCAAGCTGCCCCCAACCTTCACATCCCTAACAAGCACATCCCTGTTGGTAAAAACAAGGTCCAGAAGCACCCCCCACCTCGTTGGTTCCTCCACCATCTGCGTCAGAAAATTATCTTCAACGCATTGTAGGAACCATTTGGTCTGCGCGTGCCTGGCTGAGTTGCTTACCCAACAGATGTCTGGATAATTAAAGTCCCCCATGAGAACCAGCGCCCGGGATTGCAAGGCTACTTCCAGCTGCTTGTAGAAGGCCTCATCGGCCTCCTCCTCCTGATCTACTACTCATTGAAGGAACCTTTTGGGCACACTGAAGGAACTGTTTGGTTTTGGTTTTTTTTGCGAGCCATAAACAAAATAACTGCAGACGTCCACCCTGTAGTGCCAAACCCATATACCCTTCTAACAACACTATCCAAAAGAGATTCTTATTTCACAGTATTGGATCTTAAAGATGCCTTCTTTTGTATACCCCTGGAGCCTGCCAGTCAGACTGTATTTGCTTTTGAGTGGGAAAATCTCATGACAGGGAAAAGGACCCAAATGTGTTGGACAGTACTGCTACAAGGATTCAAGAAAAGCCCCCCACGTTATTTGGGACTGCCTTGGGGGCAGATTTAAATAATTGGCAAAGCAAGAATGAAGGGAAATTATTGCAATATGTCGATAACTTGTTGCTAGGAGCCCCAACCAAAGAAAAATGAGTGCAGTTGACTATTAGCTTGTTAAATTACCTGGGAATGGCCACAAAGTATTCCAGAAAAAGGCCTAGATATCCCAGCAGAAAGTACAGTACCTGGGGCTCGGTATTTCTCAAGGATAGCGAGCATTAGGTCCAGAGCAAAAAGAAGCTATATGCCAAATTGCTGTTCCCAAAATGAAAAAGCAATTGCGAGGATTCCTAGGGATGGCAGGCTTTTGTCAAATCTAGATCCCCAATTCTGGGCTAATAGCAAAGACGTTGTATGAAGCAACAAAGGGGACAGAAAATGTGTTGGAGTGGACTGCTGAGTGCCAAAAAGGATTTGATGATATAAAAAGGGCCCGAATGTCAGCACTAGCCCTAGGGCTGCCAAACATGGAAAAACCTTTCCAACTGTTTGTTCATGAACAAAGGGGGGTGGCAGCCGGGGTGATGACCCAGACGTTGGGGAGCAGGAGACCAGTGGACTACTTTTCAAAACAGCTAGACGAAATGACAATGGCCATCTTGTTTGAGGGCAGTAGCAGCGACTGACTCCTAGTCTAAGAGGAAAGGAAACTGAGTTTGGGACAACCTTTGGTGTTATTTGTGCCACGTGCAGTTGTAGCGGTAATGGAAGCCAAAGGAAACTGCTGGCTATCCCCAACCTGAATGAGGAATCATAGAAATGATAGAAACACAAGGCTGAAAAGGACCTACAAGATCATCTAGTCTAACCATCCTCTTATCACCAATACTACCCACTAAGCTACTAAATCATATCTCGCAGCACCTCGTCCAGGCGCTTCTTGAACACCGCCAGGGACAGTGACTCCACCACCTCCCTGGGCAGGCCATTCCAGTGCCTAATCACTCTTTGAGAGGAAAAGCTTTTCCTGATATCTAATCTAAATCTCCCCAGGTGCAACTTGTGGCCATTTCCTTGATTCCTATCATTAGTTATCTGGGAGAAGAGGCCGACCCCCTCCTCATCACAACCTCCCTTCAGGAAGTTGTACAGTGCAATGAGGTCTCCCCTGAGATTCCTCTTCTCCAAACTAAACAATCCCAGCTCCCTCAGACACTCCTCAGAAGACTTGTGCTCCAGACCCCTCACCAGTTTTGTTGCCCTTCTCTGGACATGCTCCAGGGCCTCGATGTCCTTCTTGTAGTAAGGGGCCCATAACTGAACACAGTACTCAAGGTAAGGCCTCACCAGAGCTGAGTACAGGGGGACGATCACCTCCCTGGTCCTGCTGGCTACACTATTTCTAATACAGGCCAGGATGCCATTGGCCTTCTTGGCCACCTGGGCACACTGCCAGCTCATGTTCAGGCGAGCATTGATCAACACTCCCAGGTCCCTTTCCTCTTCACAGTCTTCTAGCCACTCTGCCCCAAGCCTATAGCGCTGCATGGGGTTATTGTGGCCAAAGTGCAGGACCCAGCACTTGGCCTTCTTGAATGTCATACCATTCGCCTCAGCCCAGCAATCCAGCCTATCCAGATCCCTCTGAAGGGCCACCCTACCCTCAGGCAGACCAACACTACCTCCCAACTTGGTGTTGTCTACAAACTTACTGGGGGTACACTCAATCCCCTCATCTAGGTCATCACTAAAGATATTAAACAAGATAGGCCCCAGTACCGACCCCTGGGGGACACCACTTGTAATAGGACGCCAGCTGGACTTAATTCCATTAACCTCTACCTGCTGGGCACAGCCCTCCAGCCAGTTCTTTACCCAGAGGAGAGTATACCTGTCCAGGCCACGGGCAGCCAGTTTTGCCAGGAGAATACCATAGGAGACCGTGTCAAAGGCTTTGCTGAAGTCTAGGTAGACTACATCAACAGCCTTTCCCTCATCTACCAGTCTGGTCACACGATCATAGAAGGAGATGAGGTTGGACAAGCACGACCTGCTTTTCATGAACCCCTGCTGGCTGGGCCTGATCCCCTGGATGCCACGCACGTGCCGTGTGATCTCACCGAAGATGATTTGCTCCATAACTTTCCCTGGAACCAAGGCCAGGCTGACAGGCCTGTAGTTCCCCGGGTCCTCCTTACGGCCCTTCTTGTAGATGGGAGTCACATCGGCAAGCCTCCAATCCTCTGGGTCCTCTCCAGATAACCAGGAACGCTTGTAGATGGTGGAAAGCGGCTTGGCAATCACCTCCGCCAGCTCCCTCAGCACCCTAGGGTGTAGCCCGTCTGGTCCCATGGACTTGTGACTTTCCAGATGGAGGAGCAGGTCTCTAACCGTCTCTTCCTGGATCACAGGGGACTTCCAGGTCAGGGCGTAAAGTACCCTGACGATAACTGATCCGACTGTTAAAGACAGATGTAAAGAAGGCGATGAGAACCTCAGCCTTTTCCTTATCCTCAGTGATCACATTCCCTGCTGCATCAAGTAAAGGACGGAAATTCTCCTTGGTTCTTCTCTTACTGTTAATATGTTTGTAAAAGGATTTCTTGTTCTCTTTTACTGCAGTGGCCAATCTGAGTTCAAGATGGGCTTTTGCCTTTCGAACTTCCTCCCTGCATATCTTAGCAACTTCTTTGTAGCCTCCCCAAGTAGCCTGTCCCTTCTTCCAGAGGACGTAGACTCTCTTTTTCTCCCGGAGTCTCAACAAAAGTTCCTGGGTCATCCACGCCAGTCTTCTTCCCCTCCGGCTCGCCTTACGGGACTCAGGAACGGCCTGCTCCTGTGCCTTTAAGATTTCCATCTTGAGGAGCGTCCAGGCTTCCCAGACCCCTTTGCCCTTCATGAGTGACTCCCAAGGGACCCCTGCAACAAGTGTCCTTGAACAGGTCAGAGTCTGCCCTCTGGAAGTTCAAGACAGCATTTTTGCTAGTTACCCTTTTGACATCACCAAGAATAGAGAACTCTACAGTTTCATGGTCACTCTGCCCAAGACAGTCCCCAACCTTCACATCTCCCACCAGTCCTTCTCTTTTAGTGAAGAGCAAGTCTAGTGGGGGGCCTCCCCTGGTAGGCTCTTGCACCAGCTGTGTCAGGAAGCTATCTTCCACACACTCTAGAAACCTACTGGACTGCTTCCTCTGCGCAGTATTATATTTCCAGCATATATCAGGGAAGTTGAAGTCTCCCATGAGAACGAGTGCTGGCGATCGTGCAACTTCTGCGAGCTGCTCATAGAATGCCTCGTCCATCTCTTCATCCTGATTAGGCGGTCTATAACACCTTAAGGCGGTCTATAACACCTTAACACCTTAACGGTCACCCTTACAGGCCTTCCCCCTGATCCTTATCCATAGACACTCAAATTTATCATTCCCAACCGCAAGCTCTTCAACATCAAAACACTCTTTAATATAAAGAGACACACCACCACCCTTCCTTCCTTGTCTATCCCTTCTGAAGAGCTTGTAGCCATCCATCACAGTACTCCAGTCATGGGAGTGATCCCACCATGTTTCAGTTATAGCAACTAGGTCATAGCCTGCCGCACAATCGCTTCCAGCTCCTCCTGTTTGTTGCCCACGCTCCATCTGGAAAGTCACAAGTCCTTGGGACCAGACGGGCTACACCCTAGGATGCTGAGGGAGCTGGTGGAGGTGATTGCCAAGCCGCTTTCCACCATCTACAAGCGTTCCTGGTTATCTGGAGAGGTCCCAGAGGATTGGAGGCTTACCGATGTGACTCCCATCTACAAGAAGGGCCGTAAGGAGGACCCGGGGAACTACAGGCCTGTCAGCCTGGCCTTGGTTCCAGGGAAAGTTATGGAGCAAATCATCTTCGGTGAGACCACATGGCACGTGCGTGGCATCCAGGGGATCAGGCCCAGCCAGCACGGGTTCATGAAAGGCAGGACATTTGAAACTGAAACGGGGTATGGGGATGTGAATGCCTGGATAGAATTGGTCAAATATACTGTTCAGAGTCTCAACAATAGCAATTGCTACGCTTGTGCCTCGGGACGACCGATTGCCCAGATAGTGCCCTGCCCATTGGGGTGGACCAAGGATTCCCAGGGGATGCGATGTATGATTGCATTGTACCAAGAAAAGACTGCCTGGGGAAATGAGGCCTGTAAGTCTCTCTCTTTGCTGTTCCCCTCCTTGCGTGATAGCAATATCAGGGTTCCCCCTGCATTCTCTACAGCTATAGGTAACCATACAGCTTGCCTCTCACGGCAGGGTGTGAGTGCTACCCGGCATCTGGGAGAATTTGCCTTGTGCACTGGGACCCTGAATGTTACCAAGGACTTGATGGGAAACTGCTCAAGACTTGAGATCCCCAGGGCAGATCTCTGGTGGTACTGCGGAGGGAAGATCTTACGGTCCACCCTACCATCTAATTGGGGAGGCACTTGTGCACTTGTTCAATTAGCTATACCCTTCACCCTGGCATTTGAAAGAGAAACATCACAAATACCCAGAAGAAGTAAAAGAGGCTTAGGAGTATCATTTGATGATAGAGTATACATAGATTCTATTGGGGTGCCTAGAGGAGTTCCCGATGAACACAAAGCTAGAAATCAAATTGCTGCAGGGTTTGAGTCATCACTGTTCTGTTGGGTAACAATCAACAAGAATGTGGATTGGATTAATTACATTTATTATAATCAACAGAGATTCATAAACTACACAAGGGATGCGATAAGAGGAATCGCTGAACAACTAGATGCCACCAGCAGAATGGCTTGGGAAAACAGAATAGCATTGGATATGATGCTCGCGGAGAAGGGAGGTGAGTGCACGATGCTGGGCAACCGTTGTTGCACTTTTATCCCAACAATACTGCCCCGGATGGCACAGTAACTAGAGCATTGCAAGGGCTTACCACCCTTCCAGTGAATTAGCAGAAAAATTAGGAACAGGCACTTCCATCACCAGATGGTTGGAATCTTGGTTTGGTAAATGGAAAGGGATGGTAATGCCCACATTTACATCCTTCATCATAGTAGCAGGAGTTTTGACAGCCATCGGTTGTTGCATTATCCCCTGAGTGAGAGGACTGGTCCAGCGGTTAATTGAAACTGCACTATTGAAACAAACGACCACGGAGCCACCACCCTACTCAGATGAGATGATGATATTAGAGGAGATGGAAAGCAAAGAAAGTGAAGAAGAGCAAGATATCTACCAAATTACACCTTAGAGAAAAGTTTTGCAAAAATCAACAATTTATAAAGAAGAAAAGGGGGGAATTGTGGGAACAAAAATGTTGTTTTTGCAGAGTTACATTGTTTAAAGGTAAGGAATGTAGTATTGAGATATGCTTGCAGTGATAAGAAAGTGATAAGAAAGCTTAACAGACAACCTTGTAAAATGCAGACAATAACCAGACTCCTTAGTGCAATTAGGTGAAAAGTCAAGTCAGTGTAAAGTCGAGTCAGATAAGTGAAGAAACATTACCACTTCAAAGAGTAAAAAAAAAAGTCATGAGAAACTTGAAAAATAACAGGCTGGCAACTGAAAGCCATGTATCATTTGTGAAGCATGGGATAGGTTGTGAACCTGGATTACCCAGTCAATGGGGAAACAAGTGAGGGTCCGGGTCGTCAAGAGGTGAAGTATATAAACTGTGCTATGTAACTAGTAGGCGTGCTCCTGCTTGCGGGATGCCCGCCATTGCAGTCGCGAATAAAATTGCTACTTCACTGAGATCCTCGCCTGAGACTATGTTATTGGCTACAGAGTGTTTCTCACATCTACATAACACCTCAGCACAAAAAAGCTAAATTAATTGCCTTGACTAGGTCCTTGGAATTAGCAGAAGGGAAGACACTCAATGTCTATACAGACTCTAAATATGCCTTTGGAGTTTTGCACGCCCATGGAGCCATCTGGAAAGAGCGAGGATTACTGACAACAGCTGGAGGACCAATCAAGCATGGTCCAGAAATTTTTTACAGTTGTTGCAGGCAGTGCAAGACCCAAAGCTGTAGCAGTAATGCACTGTAAGGCCCACCACAATGGTGATCACAACATATTAATAGGGAACAGGAAAGCTGACTTAGCAGCCAAAGAAGCAGCTAGAAGAGCACCAGAAGACCTACAAGGCATGTTAGTCCCCCGTGCAAAGGCTTCACTCAATCTACCAGAATATTCCACTAAAGAGATCCAACTAGCAGAAAACCTGAAAGTAAATGAATTAGTGACAGAAGGTAGTCAAATGCATGTTAGAGGGGAAGGCTGGGTAAGGCAATATTTGCTGTCTTTGTCTGACGTGTTGTCCTCTCTCCATAGAGATGTACAGGAGCGATTACCAATTCCACTGGATGTTCCGGTACATCCATTCTGACCCGGACATCAGGTGCTGATCCGAATGTGAAAAGACTAGCCTCTAAAGGAAAATTGGAAAGGACCCTATACTGTCTTGCTCCACACCTACACTGCAATCAAGGCGGAAGGGATCAAATCGTGGATTCACTACACTCGTGTAAAGGCAGTACCACCAGAAGAGGAGAAGTGAGACCTACCTTCAGAAGAAGCACAAGAGACTTTGTGGCAAATAGAACCAACCAAGGACTTGAAACTGCTGTTCTGAAGAACAAAATGATTTTTATTCTGAATATAATTTTCCTTAACAGGGTTGACCTACGGTTCTAATACTTGGACACAACTCGATAGTTCAGTTAGCTTTAAACTTAACCCATGTTGCAAATATATTATCTTGTTGGGTGTGTACCCATGTACCTGCTTCAGCACGAGGGAACTCCTATCTATGCTATACCACTCACTGTAAACAAGACAGAAGTGTGGCAATTAGCAAACTCGAGCTAAATATGAGAAATGCTAGTATTTCTCCTCCATCACAGTTTTCCTCTATCCCTGCGTATCTTATTGAGAGAGAAAATCTGTTATGTGTATACTCAATTAATAGAACTAAGGAGAATGTGGCCCAGGGATTGTATGTAGGTTCCTGGAATCCAATTGGACAATGTAAAACAATGATTGCAGTTGAAACTACCAATGACACTATCATAAAAAATTATGGAAATAGAAGTGGACCTATCAGCCTCCATTGGTGGATATCCCCAGGAGGAGTATATTGGTTATGTGGTCCAGGAGCGCGTAACGCTCTTCCTTCTGGATGGTATGGGACTTGTGCCCTGGGAACTGTACTTCCAGATGTTAGACTCCATAAATACTCAGACATAAGGGGTTGGCTAAGATCACAGGCTATCTTTATGACACCTTGGGAAAAATAAGGAGTTTATAAACCCCTTTCAAGCAGAAATATCTGGTTTCATACTTTGTGGAGGGCTCTAATCCCTTCATTGGGAATAGTAGTGATACCGAGTCAGAAGGACATATGGTTCTCTCCCTGACAGAATAATAGAACTAAATCTGAAATGTTTTATGAACAGTTAGGCCAAATCTTTACTATGTTTAGTTAGATAGAAGGAAGTCTAGAAACATTGCATCTCTGGTTCTACCTTACTCAATAATTAGTCAGCCTTTTGTGTAAAACCATACAGAATTGTATTCCAGGACAGGGTAAGGGGGCAAGATAACCCTGGAGTGTGTCCAGAGAAGGGCTACGAAGCTGGTGAAGGGTCTGGAACACAAGTCCTATGAGGAGCGTCTGAGGGAGCTGGGGTTGTTGAGTCTGGAGAAGAGGAGGCTCAGGGGAGACCTTATTGCTCTCTCCAACTACCTGAAAGGAAGTTGTGGGGAGCTGGGGGTCGGCCTCTTCTTGCAGATAAGCAGTGATAGGACTAGAGGGAATGGCCTCAAGTTGTGCCAGGGGAGGTTTAGGTTGGAAATTAGGAGACATTTCTTCTCAGAAAGAGTAGTCAGGCATTGCAAGGGATTGCCCAGGGAGGTGGTGGAGTCATCGTCCCTGGGGGTGTTTAAGGAAAGGTTGAATGTGGTTCTTAGGGACACGGTTTAGTGGGTGATACTGGTGGTAGGGGGATGGTTGGACCAGATAATCCTGGAGATCTTTTCCAAACTTAATGATTCTATGAATCTATTATCCTATGAACCCAGGCCTGGAGGATGTGTCTGAAAAGAATAGGTGAGGTACTCATGGTATGCATAGGTCCTTAGATACATAAATGACTAAGCTTAGTATGCATGCCTAAATTGAAACAATAAGAAAGAGATGGCCTGAGCACATGCAAGAACTGGGTTCAACCAGCGAGCATAGTGAGGAAGACTAGTCTCAGGAACATTTACATATTTGAATGAGTTACTGGAATAATATGAATATGTTAATTATTTATTGGAAATATAATGAATATGTATGTTTTGATTGTATATAATCCCTGTATCTTGAACTATTCGGCATGCACACTAGGTGGAGCAATCCCCTGTGCATCCAGTGCCGCAGTTAAAGAATGCCTGCTTTCTAAAACTCCAAACTGAGTCTTAAGAGTTTCTTTTACGGTAACAATACAACTTGAAAGGCCAATAGTAAACATTTCTGCAACACTAGAAATTATAAGTAATGCCACTACCGATGCTCTTGGTCGAATACAAACAGAAATAGAACAAGTATCCCAAATCGCCTTAGAAAACTGTCTTGCCTTAGATGGGCTACTCACAGCCCAGGGAAGTGTTTGTGCTGTGATAAACTGCAGCTGCTGAGTCTATGTAAATGAGAAGAAGCAAATTCAAACAGGTATTAACCAAATCTGGCAAGCATCCCATTTGTTTCACCAAGTGTCTCAGGATGCAACCGTTAGTAGCGGACCAGATTTTTCCTGGTTTTGGTCATGGTTGCTAGACTTTGGATGATTAAAACAACAGTTTTTAATTATCATAGTATCTGTAGCTATGATAGCGATATCTAGTTGTGTTCTGCGATGCATGCCTAGTTGTCTAAATTCATGTAACGCTTTATTCAGCAAACCTCACGGAGTATATTATCCGTATCTTGTCTTGCTAACAGTAGAGTGCTTCCTCAAATTAGCAGAAATGGACAAGAACTATGTAGTGAGAACTATGAAGCCCAAAAGTGAGGTTCATAGTGTCCAAGGGGGGAAATTGTAGTCTTAAACTGAGGAAAACAAGAAAACCTTGAAGAAAATGGAGACTAGTAGCCTTGAGCTAGCAGAAGCAAGGGAGATAAGGGATGAAAGCTAAAAAACAAAGAGAAACACAGCTGTAGGAAGATTCCAGACTGACCTATGGTAGCCTCTTGCTCGTTAAGGGTCATTAACATATTAAAATCACACCCATCAAAATGCTAATATATGGAAACGAGGGATTTGGTGTCCTGTCCACGCACACACACCCCCCCTTGTCTGTAATGCCCATGCTCAACAGAGATAAATTAGGCAAGCTAAGACAGCCAATCAGCCAATCAAAAGTAGCCAGAGAGATAGTTTCACAAATTTGCTGTGTATAAATAACGGTGATTCAAGCCAGAGGTGTGCTTGCTTTGTGAAAGATTGCTAAGCATCTGACTCTGTAGAGTCATATAATTAAATGCCTTCATGTGGATTCTGACTCTGTGCTTATTGGCAAGGCACACTAGGCACAAACCAACGGATAACAGCACCACTGACCGCTACCCTCTGGGTCTGGCTGTTCTGCCAGTTTCCAGTCCACCTCACTGTCTGCTCATCCAGCCCATACTTCAACAGCTTCTCTATCAGGATCTTATGGAGGATAGCGTCAAAGGCCTTCAAGGAGTCCAGGAAAACAATATCCACTGCTTCCCCCTCATCCGTCAGGCTGGTGATTTCATTATAGAAACTTATCAGGTTGGTCAGGCATGACTTCCCCTTGGTGACTCCATGCTGACTACTCCTGATTTTCTTGCCCTTCATTGTGCCTGAAAATGATTTCCAGGATTAGTTGTTCCATCACCTTCCCATGGATCAAGGTGAGGCTCACCAGCCTGTAGTTCCTTGGGTCCTCCTTCTTGCCCTTCTTGAAGATAGGAGGGATGTTTGCTTTCCTCCAGTCTTTAGACACTTCTTCCAGTTGTCACATCATATTTTTCCATCATAACTAAAAACAATTCTCACTCTAAACTTAACATTGAACTACAGATATGAACTTGGGGGAAAAGTTACATTTACAAAAAATTCAAAACATAATATTTAGGTTTCTGGAGATGTCTTTGTTTCCTGACAACTTGTACTAAACAAATAATTTTATCCCATGTTTAATATTCTTTAGCCGGGTCACCTTTCTGTTCCTACATCAGAAAAGAAGGTTGGGAGAAATGAATTTGAGTTCGCTTTGTCCATACTAATACTAGAACTGGCATTCAAGTGAACAATGTGCAGAGGCCCACCCCAGTGCAGAGACTCAGCCCAGACTGAGTAAATAGGGGGTCCCCTTCCTTTATTCCTTGTCAATTGTGGGCATTACAAATACTGGGTCACGGTACTCAGCACTGACTTCATTGCACACAGGACTCAACAGAAGGCAGAAAGACAATATTCAGAAGGAAGACAGTAAAGAAATCAGAAGAGATGAGTTTGAAATACTAGAAGAGTCTAAAAATCATTCTTCTAGCTTGCAAAATGCATTACATAAGATCTCTACCAAAACCCCCAATCTACAAATCTTGACTATACGGCAATTACAAAACCTGCTCACAAAACAGAAGAAAAGACCTTTCCTGCCCCAGTATAACCATATAGCCTCCTTTGGCCTTGGAAATCTGAATGGGACATATTAACAGCTAATTAGACCACAATATGCCAGTATTTAGCTAAAAAAACAACAACACTTGTATCCAGATAAGTGTGCGGCTTTTTTCCATTGACAATGACATCACACTTTGCATAGCTTTTCCAAACATTCATTACAAGACCTTTTTTCCTCTCAAAATAATTTGTCTATAGCTAAGCTTTTCCTCTCTTCTTCCTTTCTCTCCAGTTTTCCGATTTCACACTTTCACACTTCGTTACAGTGCTTGCACTGGCACATATATTCAGAATTATGTAAAATAAAATTAAATAATCAAGGAATTTTTAAATTCTCATCTCTTCTGGTTCCCTGAAACAGTTTGTTAACTTTATTAAAATAACATCAATTATTCTTTTAAGTTTCATGTTGAATTATTTTTAATTCTGTACCAATACCTTCCTTCAAGCATAGGTCAAAGCACATTTATTAAAGATAGAGATTCTTTTATTTCATTAAGGGTTACTCTTAAACTGTTGAATCAAGCTACAAAAGTGTTTCCCCTTCTGAATCACAGTATTATCAAAATTTAGAAAAAAATTAACAAGCTTTTTCTTCTTTCTTTCAAAATCCTCTGCTGGAACGAATAATTCCAAAAATTATGTCTCACTTTTGCACTGGCAAAAAAATATTTTACTCTACAAAACTGGTGTAAAGCTCTGATTCAAGCATATGTTCTTTGTGGTACCACTGCAAACTGGCAGGACAGTTACAACTCTTCCCACAGCTGCAAAAATTATATTCTGCCATGGCTGCCACCAAACACAGAATCTGGAGATTGTTATCAGAGCTTAAATTTCACAATCAGTTAACTTCTAAATATTTAGCACTGCCCTTAACTTTTTCATTCAGGAAAAATTCTGCATTCTTTCAAGGAACATTACACGTTCTGTCCTAAGCAAGTTGCTCTTTTCAAATATTATATGGCTTTTTACTCACTAGGCCTAGGTGAATGAACTTAATTATATAATTTTTAAAATAAAATCCAATCAATCCTCCTAGAAAATAAACTTCTGTAGGGAAATTAAACTATTTTTTAAAATCAAAAATGGTCAGGACTTCATGGACTTCATGGACTGAATTCATGGACTGTTTATTTTAATACACACTCTTAGAAGATGTCAAGATACATAGCTTTGTATCACTATCAGACACAAGGTAAGGCATAAACATCACAGATGTAGTCCATATATACCTGTTGTTAGTATCAGTCCCCTAAACTTACAGAATAACATAAAACACAAACAATAAATAATTGAAAATCCTTACCGCTTTGTACCCCATATCTGTTCTGCATGCTTTTCTCCCTGAAAACATTAGGATTCCTTGCCAGGATAGCCTGCAGCAAGACCGGTATATCTCCCTCTGGATCATCACTGCCAAGGTTATCTTTCAATTCTCTGCAATTGTGGAAGTAAACAAATAAAGAAGCAAATGTATTTTCAAATTGTAAGAAACAATGTTCAAGTTAAAAAAAAAGAAAGAAAACAATTTACTGCTAAAATAAAGAAAAAAAAAGTCTGCAAAGCACTGTTCCCTGCCTCTATTTTTTTCCCCTCTCTTCTTTAAGGAATGGAAGGAAAATTTCCTACCAGTCCTCAAAATTATTCTCTGTTATTAAGCACATATATATCCATGGCTGTCAGATTCTGGCTATTATATAAGTTCCTTATACCCACTTTTGATCTTCTCCACAGAAAAACAACACTTGTATAACATCAAGAAAGTACTGTAGGATTAAAAATAAAATATCCATGAATGTATAATATTCAGGTCGCATATTTTATTATAAAAAGGGAAATTGGCATGTCATTGACATCACAGGATTCCCTCTGAACTATCAAAAATGTAATGGATTTTCTATAAATGCATGCATGCTTTCATCTATTGTTTGTTTTGAGGACTTTTTAAAAGCTACTTCCATTTGATCAAAGCAATTTATTGGAATATGTAGGAAAAGTGCTGTCAACATAAGACAATTCAAAGGACATCATACAAAAATGAACAAAACAAAATGTATATTAAACAAAAAGAGGATACTTGCTGATTCAATTCTTTAATATTAAAGTTCAATACCTAATCAGAATTGACATGGGTCTTACATGGGTCTCACCAAAAAGTTTCTTTTTGTATAATGCTGGATATATAGCTTGTCTATAGGTATTATTAAACAAACTGGAACACAAATAGGTGTTGTACAATCAACATCACGAAGTTTGCACTTGTAACTTGAACAAACATTAGCTCTATTAAAAAAAAAAAAAAACACAGTTATGCTTAAGTGTTACTTGACTGAGATAATTGGCTCTTATACACTGATAATCCGCTACAAGCCTAACAAACAACCTGCACATTTGGATTTTCAGATTCTCACAAACATCCCTCTCAATCCATTTCATTTTAATCTCAAGGAATAAGGACAGTGATGTGATATAGCTGAAGTTCAAAATACATACATGTGATCTGTTGACACCTGATTGAGACTGTGGACGAGCTGTGAAACTAAATTTTCATCCCTGCAAGCCAGCAGGCAGTTCACCTCTTCAGCTATCCGTCCATTGAAGAGTAGGCTTTTTGTTGTTGTAGCAGGTAAAGGTGATGGTAGAGGCAGCTGGTTCAAAACTATTATCAGAAGACAGAAAGAAGCTCAGAATCATTTCTCAGAACACAATCATACAAAATGGGCAGCCTTCTTACTCTCACATGATTAAGAAAAAACAAAAACAAAAAAAAAGGACAACTACATTAGAAATATAGGGAAAATTTCTGGATTTTTTTTTTAAAAACACACATAGAGAGGCTACACTGCTTTAAACAAAACAATGTATTCAAGTCCACTAATTATATTATTATTGTAAATATTTAAATGTGTTAAGGCAAGTTATATGAATAAAAACACACTTTTAAACATTCCAAAACATAAAGTTATTTAAAACGTTAAGACGGTTTTCTCTTGGAATTGAAAGCACTGATAATGGGAAGGAAGGAAATGTAAAACCCCTGTAGTTGCATGCAGTAGTCTAAGTGCATTGAGCATAATTTTCTACTCTGATCTTCAAGTTTCCACTTTGTATGGTCAGGGTAGATGGGAAAACAAAACTAAATAATTAATTTAAGCCACTAATTACATTCTCAGATTGTTCTTCTTGTATTGTATTCATTTCTATGCAAGTCATCTTCTCAAGAAAAGGCTAGTGTTGATTGGTATGATAATTACAATGTTAATTCACTCAAAATACCTATTCACAAATCATAGAATCATAGAATGGCTTGGATTGGAAGGGACCTCAAAGATCATCTAGTTCCAATCCCCCCTGCCATAGGCAAGGACACCACCCACTAGATCAGGTTGCCCAGGGCCTCATCTAACCTGGTCTTGAACACCTCCAGGAATGGGGCACCTACAACCTCTCTGGGCAACCCGTTCCACTGCCTCACTACCCTCCGAGTGAAAAATTTCCTCCTAACCTCTAATCTAAATCTCCCCTCTTTTAGTTTAAAACTGTTCCCCCTCGTCCTGTCATTATCTGATTGAGCAAAGAGTTGTTCTCCATCTTTTTTATAAATCCCCTTTATGTACTTTACTCTTGGTAAAAACATTTAATTGCTTAATTAAAAACATCCATAACAATATTTCAATCAGATTATAAATGAGCATACTATACTTACAGAGGGCATTCTTAGGTCTACATGCATAAGAAGGAAGTATATAAGTATATAGGTATATAAAAGTCTTGACCAGATGATTGGCAGGGCTATATAGACAAGAGAAGTGTAAGCCAGAAGAGGCCAAAAAGTTATCTATACAGATAAATCATTTTCACGGGTCCAAGAAAACAAGATGACTGACTTCCCAGGCTGATTACAGCTCCAAGATAAAGGTTTTAACTAAACCATTAGAAATAGCTTCAGGAAAAAAAAAAAAAGGTAGAAAGCAACATAACAAAGATCAAAAGAAGAAGAGTACTTACGGTCTGTAAGACTAGCAATGCCTGCAAGAGTAGTGATGGGAACATGAGGCATATCCCCATTCATCCTGAAGTTCTGGGATGATAGTGCCTTCACAGATATTTTAGTTCAGGTGCCAGCTATCATTACTTCCCATCTCCCAAGCACTAAAAAGAACAAAAACAAATGACAACATTCAGTCTATTTAAAAGACTTTTAAATTCAGTAATATAAATGATAAATGAAATGCAGGCCATAACCTCAGCTGCATACTAAGTAAATTTTGTCAAGAGTAGGTAGAACAATGTAGAATTTAAATATCAAATGGCATTAAGAAATCAAAAGGCAAACTTCTGGTCTAAGAAGCAGAGTCCTTCATCAAAAACGATGCAAGATAAGGCAAACAAGAAATTTTCTTGGGTTATACAGTACTAAACCAATAGTCAATGTCTGGATATTAAAGGTACAAAGACAATTAAAACAAGCTAATGAATTTTATACCTTATTTTGAAATAAAAAATAAAAACTAAAAAATTGGTAGCAGAACTTCTGTTGATTCATACTGCTGTGGAGAGCACTTAATCCATAACCAGTTTAAGTAATTAGCTATGTTCACTTCCCAAGTTTGGAGAAGGAAGTATTTTTCATACAAGAGGTGGCTAGCAAAAATAAAAGGAATAATATACAGATGTAAAAATCAAGGAAACAATGTGACAAATACAAAATCATCATGTATTTTAAAATAAGTATCTATTTCAAAATTAATCTGAAGATCTCTCTTTAATATTAAACACTCTCTGGTAAAACTACTGCTAGGAACTGTATCCCCCATGCCACAAAAAGAAAAGTTTTAGTCCCACTAAACTAGCTTGTTTATTTCCTGTAAAACAGTACATTTTATATTCAACTAATGAATAAGTATGCATTCACTCAGTTTTCACTAATTGTAAAGATCTAAAAAGATATCTACTAAAGATATAGTTAAAAAAAAGTCATCACAATAATTGCAACTGCAGTTGCAAGACAACAAAATTTACAAAGATCACACATTACAATCCACTATTGTTATACTAATGAAATGACAAAAATTGAGCATGATATTGTCTAAAGACAAACAAAATAAAGGAAAGGAACTTGATTTTGTATACATCTGCCTACTATAGATAGGCACCTGTGCTAACAGTTTGTGAAAGAGTAAGAAGAATTCTTCCATAAGCATTTATGTTGCCTGCTGAAGATGCTGAAATCGTGATTTGCTTACGCTTACTTTACAAATCAATATTTTTGCGAATTACATACACAATACATATAAACCAAAAAAACACTGTCATTTCCTTAGTAATCTTTACGTCATTCTTTCTTATATAGGACACCACTGCTAATAAATACATACTATTCCAAACAAGACAAGGATACTGAATGTTATCAGTCCTCCTATTTAAAGTTTTCATGAACCACTGAAGTTAACTTTTCAGTTTCCTTATATATACATAACTGAATTATTTGAAGAAAAAAATACCAACACTGAGGTTAAACAGGACAGTGAGTGGACTTCCTTTGCTACACCTGCCATGGTCTCATTCTTACCTCTAAATTACATTTGTTTATTAAAAATATAGTACATTACAGGTGCAGAAACTTAGCTAAGAAAACTGCTGCAGACAGATATACTGTGTGTTTTGTGGTGTTTTGTTTTTTGTTTTGTTTTGTTTTCCTCTTGTTTTTTTTTTTTTTTTAACCAGGAGAAAACAGACTTCATACACCCAGAGCAGTTTCAAATAATAGTCAAGGTTCTTTACCTGAAACAAACACCAATATACACAGGATTTTAGTAGTTTCTTAGTTGCCTAAATAAACAATTCTTTAAAAAACAAACCAAAAAGAATCCTAAAAACCCATAACTTAACTTTTCCTGTTATGGCAACAGCAAACCCACAAGAGCTACTAACACTTAAATTATACATATGATAGAAAGGCCATGTCTGATAATCCACTTCTCCCAACTGAAACTGCATCAAAACTGACTAAAGCCATGTCAGTAGACAGCATTATTGGAAATCCTGTATGCAACACTGAGGCAAGAAAAAAAAAATCTTAGTACTTTCACTTCTTAATAGCCTGGGGAAGGTATAACCATCCCAGACATATCCTGGAAGCACAACACAGCCCAGAGAAAGCAGTCAAAGAGGTTTCTGGAGAGCGTGGAAGATAGCTTCCTGACGCAGCTGGTTAGAGAGCCTACCAGGGGAGGTGCCCCGCTAGACCTTCTCTTCACAAACAGTGACAGACTGGTGGGAGATGTGGTGGTCGAGAGCTGTCTTGGGCAGAGTGACCACGAAATGGTAGAGTTCTCTATTCTTGGCGAAGTCAGGAAGGGGACCAGTAAAACCGCTGTCTTGGACTTCCGGAGGGCTGACTTTGAGCTGTTCAGGACACTGGTTGGCAGAGTCCCTTGGGAGGAGGTTCTGAAGGGCAGAGGAGTCCAGGAAGGCTGGGCACTCTTCAAGAAGGAAATCTTAATGGCTCAGGAGCGGTCTGTCCCCACGTGCCCAAAGACGAGCCGGCGCGGAACTAGGCCTGGCTGAGAGTTGTGGCTCGAGCTTAGGAGAAAAAGGAGGGTTTATAATTTTTGGAAAAGAGGGAGGGCTACTCAGGAGGACTATAAGGATGTTGCGAGGCTGTGCAGGGATAAAATTAGAAAGGCCAAAGCTCATCTGGAGCTCAATCTGGCTACTGCCGTTAAAGATAACAGAAAATGTTTTTACAAATACATCAACACAAAAAGGAGGACTAAGGAGAATCTCCATCCTTTACTGGATGCGGGGGGAAACTTAGTTACAAAAGATGAGGAAAAGGCTGAGGTACTCAATGCCTTCTTTGCCTCAGTCTTTAGCGGCAAGACCAGTTGTTCTCTGGATACCTGGTACCCTGAGCTGGTGGAAGGGGATGGGGAGCAGGATGTGGCCCTCACTATCCACGAGGAAATGGTTGGCGACCTGCTACAGCACTTGGATGTACGCAAGTCAATGGGGCCGGATGGGATCCACCAGAGGGTACTGAGCGAACTGGCAGAGGAGCTGGCCAAGCCGCTTTCCATCATTTATCGGCAGTCCTGACTATCAGGGGAGGTCCCAGTCGACTGGCGGCTAGCAAATGTGACGCCCATCTACAAGAAGGGCTGGAGGGTAGACCCGGGGAACTATAGGCCTGTTAGTTTGACCTCAGTGCCAGGGAAGCTCATGGAGCAGATTATCTTGAGTGTCATCACGCGGCACTTGAAGGGCAACCAGGCGATCAGGCCCAGTCAGCATGGGTTTATGAAAGGTAGGTCCTGCTTGACGAACCTGATCTCCTTCTATGACCAAGTGACGCGCCTGGTGGATGAGGGGAAGGCTGTGGATGTGATCTACCTTGACTTCGGTAAGGCTTTTGACACCGTTTCCCACAACATTCTCCTCAAGAAACTGGCTGCTCGTGGCTTGGACTGGCGTACGCTTCGTTGGGTTAAAAACTGGCTGGATGGCCGGGCCCAAAGAGTTGTGGTGAATGGAGTCAAATCCAGTTGGAGGCCGGTCACTAGTGGAGTCCCCCAGGGCTCAGTGCTGGGGCCGGTCCTCTTTAATATCTTTATCGATGACCTGAACGAGGGGATCGAGTGCACCCTCAGTAAGTTTGCAGATGACACCAAGTTAGGTGCGTGTGTCGATCTGCTCGAGGGAAGGAAGGCTCTGCAGGAGGATCTGGATAGGCTGGACCGATGGGCTGAGGTCAGCTGTATGAAGTTCAACAAGGCCAAGTGCCGGGTCCTGCACCTGGGGCGCAACAACCCCAAGCAGCGCTACAGGCTGGGAGATGAGTGGTTGGAAAGCTGCCTGGCCGAGAAGGACCTGGGAATACTGGTTGATAGGCAGCTGAATATGAGCCAGCAGTGTGCTCAGGTGGCCAAGAAGGCCAACAGCATCCTGGCTTGTATAAGAAGCAGTGTGGCCAGCAGGGCTAGGGAAGTGATTGTCCCCCTGTACTCGGCTCTGGTGAGGCCGCACCTCGAGTACTGTGTTCAGTGTTGGGCCCCTCGCTACAAGAAGGACATGGAGGTGCTCGAGAGAGTCCAGAGAAGGGCAACGAAGCTGGTGAGGGGTCTGGAGAAGAAGTCTTACGAGGAGCGGCTGAGGGAACTGGGGTTGTTTAGCCTGGAGAAGAGGAGGCTCAGGGGAGACCTCATCGCTCTCTATAGGTACCTTAAAGGAGGCTGTAGAGAGGTGGGGGGTTGGTCTATTCTCCCATGTGCCTGGTGACAGGACGAGGGGGAATGGGCTAAAGTTGCACCAGGGGAGGTTTAGGTTGGATATTAGGAAGAACTTCTTTACCGAAAGGGTTGTTAGGCATTGGAATGGGCTGCCCAGGGAAGTGGTTGAGTCGCCATCCCTGGAGGTCTTTAAAAGACGTTTAGATGTAGTCCTTAGTGATATGGTTTAGTGGAGGTCTTGTTAGTGTTAGGTCAGAGGTTGGACTAGATGATCTTGGAGGTCTCTTCCAACCTAGACGATTCTGTGATTCTGTGATCAGATGTAGTCAATATGAACACAAGTTCTTTTCCAGTATTACTGCTGCAATAATTAAACTATATAGATATTCAATGGGAAAAATTCCTCCAAAACCAGACGCTCAAATCAGAAACCTTCTCCACAGATACATGATAAGAAACCCAAATTGGCAAGGTCCAGACCTGAGAATGTATCAAGCTAGGATGGTCAGGGGAAGAGCATTCTTTATACGAGGAGAGTAGAACAGGTTAGTTTGTTTAGCTAACAAAACCAAGGTCAAGACAGAACATGGTTGCTTTCTATATGGCAATCAAAGAAGGTTGAAAGGAAGGAATGCTAAAGGCCAATGCTAACACAACAATAAATGAAGACATGAATGCAAACAAGAAGGAAAATGAAACAGAATCTCACCATCAGAGTAGCCACTTTCTGGAACAGCCTTCTACTAAGAGTAGTAGTAGAATCCTAGAATCATAAAGGTTGGAAAAGACCTCCAAGATCATTTGGTCCAACCATCCCCCTACCACCAGTATCACCCACTAAACCGTGTCCCTAAGAACCACATTCAACCTTTCCTTAAACACCCCCAGGGACGATGACTCCACCACCTCCCTGGGCAATCCCTTGCAATGCCTGACTACTCTTTCTGAGAAGAAATGTCTCCTAATTTCCAACCTAAACCTCCCCTGGCACAACTTGAGGCCATTCCCTCTAGTCCTATCACTGCTTATCTGCAAGAAGAGGCCGACCCCCAGCTCCCCACAACTTCCTTTCAGGTAGTTGGAGAGAGCAATAAGGTCTCCCCTGAGCCTCCTCTTCTCCAGACTCAACAACCCCAGCTCCCTCAGACGCTCCTCATAGGACTTGTGTTCCAGACCCTTCACCAGCTTCGTAGCCCTTCTCTGGACTCATTCCAGGGCCTTGATGTCCTTCTTCTACTGAAGAGCCCAAAGCTGAACACAGTACTCGAGGTAAGGCCTCACCAGAGCAGAGTACAGGGGGACAATCACTTCCCTGGTCCTGCTGGCTACACTATTCCTGATACAAGCCAGGATGCCATTGGCCTTCTTGGCCACCTGGGCACACTGCTGGCTCATGTTCAGGCGAGCATCAATCAGCACCCCCAGATCCCTTTCCTCTGCACAGCTTTCCAGCCACTCTGCCCCAAGCTTGTAGCGCTGCATGGGGTTGTTGTGGCCAAAGTGCAGGACCCAGCACTTAGCCATGTTGAACCTCATCCCATTGGCCTCTGCCCATTGACCCAACCTGTCCAGGTCCCTCTGCAGGGCCTTCCTACCCTCCGACAGATAGACACTTCCCCTCAACTCGGTGTCATCTGCAAACTTGCTGAGGGTGCACTCAATTCCCTCATCCAAGCCATCAATAAAGATATTAAAGAGAATGGGCCCCAAGGCCAACCCCTGAGGAACACCATTTGTGACTGTTTGCCAGCTGGATTTCACTCCATTCACCACTACTCTCTGGGCCTGGCCATCCATCCAGTTTTTAACCCAGCCAAGAGTGTAGCTGTCCAAGCCATGGGCTGCCAGCTTCTCCAGGAGAATACTGGGGGAAACCGTGTCAAAGGCTTTGCGTAAGTCCAGGTAGACTACATCAGCAGGCTTTCCCTCATCCACCAGATGGGTTACCTGGTCATAGAAGGAGATGCATGTTGAGCATCTAGTCCACCAACACCCCCAGGTCCTTCTCCTCAGGGCTGCTCTCAATGCATTCACCACCCAACCTGTATTTGTGCTTGGGATTGCCCTGGCCCAGGTGCAGGGCCTTGCACTTGGCCTTGCTGAACTTCATGAGGTTCACACAGGCCCACCTCTCAAGCCTGTCCAGGTCCCTCTGGATGGCATCCCTTCCCGCCAGTGTGTCAACCGCACCACACAGCTTGGTGTCATCAGCAAACTTGCTGAGGGTGCACTCAATCTCACTGGCCATGTCATTAACAAAGATGTTAATCAGCGACGGTCCCAGTACCGACCCCTGAGGAACGCCACTTGTCACTGGTCTCCACCTGTGGACATTGAGCCATGGATCCCAACTCTTTGAGTGCAACCATCCAGCCAATTCCTTACCCACCAAGCGGTCCATACGTCTCTCCAAGGATATTGTTGGGGTCAAATGCTTTGCACAAATCCAGGTAGGTGATGTCAGTTGCTCTTCCCCTATCCACCAATGCTGTAACCCCATCGTAGAAGGCCACCAGATTTGTCAGGCACAATCTGCCCTTAGTGAAGCCATGTTGGCTGTCACCAATCACCTCCTTATTTTCCATCTGCCTTAGCATAGTTTCCAGGAGGATCTGCTCCATGATCATGCCAGGCACAGAGGTGAGACGGACTGGCCTGTAGTTCCCCGGGTCTTCCTTTTTTTCCCTTTTTAAAAATGGGGGTTATGTTTCTCCTCCTCCAGTCAGTGGGAACTTCACCAGACTGCCACGACTTCTCAAATATGATGGATAGTGGCTTAGCGACTTCATCCACCAGTTCCCTCAAGACCCGCAGATACATCTCATCCGGTCCCATGGACTTGTGCACCTTCAGGTTCCTTAGACGGTCTCGAACATGATCTTCTCCTACAGTGGGCAGTTCATCATTCTCCCAGTCCCTGCCTTTGCCTTCTGGGGCCCGGGCTACGAGGCTGGAGCTCTTGTCAGTGAAGACCGAGGCAAAAAAGTCATTGAGTACCTCAGCCTTCCTCATATTCCAGGTGACCAGGTCTCCCATTCCCTTCCAGTGAGGGCCCACAGTTTCCCTAGTCTCCCTTTTATGACTGATGTACCTATAGAAGCCTTACTTGTTGCCCTTGATGTCCCTGGACAAATTTAATTCTATCTTGGCTTTAGCTTTCTTAACCTGATCCCTGACTGCTTGGACGATTTCTCTGTATTCCTTTTTCAATAATAAGGAAATAAGGAACTAATAAGGAGAATAAGGAAAAATCTTAAGTTTCACATTGTATATTTCTGTCATAACTTCTGGTATAAACTTAAATAGAATAGAAGTGAGTAGAACAAATAAAATAGAAGATTCACGATGACATTTCAAGATTGAACCACTGTTGATCTTGAGGGAGAACAATGTCAAAAATCAAGGTGAGACCAAGTTAAACACTGTAGGTCATATAAAGAGATTTGATTGTGTATGGTCAATAGCGCTGTTTTTTTTCCCACTTAAAAGAGCAAAGCAGAACCTTAATTCATAACACACAAAATAACTGAGAAACTTTTCCTCTGAGGAACTGTGCTAAATGTATATATTGATAAACAGTGATACCAAGCATATTATAAGAAAACTCCTGAACTGAATACATTACTTGCTTTCATGTCCCTCATCAGCAGAATTTGCATCAACTGAAGCTTTTGTCTCTTTTCAGTGACAAACACATTTTTTTCATTTCATTTGCAGACTATTTTGAAAAACACTGAACACAACACTTCTGTAACAGCTACCTCCTACTTCCATAGCAATTCCAGAATGCGCAAAGAGACAAAGAAGGCCAAAGTGCTTACTTCAGTCTATGAAACTTACTGTGATTACTAAGCAAACAAGTTATCCTTCTCTGCCCTTTTTCCCCACATCCAAGATTTATGTCTTCTTATTCTAGTCTGGTTCGGCTCTTTTAGGTCTATGCTTCTCCAGCCATCTTTCACAATACCCAAGGGTGTGACAGAGTCACAGGGATGGAAAGCTGCAACTTAGCCTCTCAGACAAGTGCACACGTGTACATGCATATGCATGTACAGAGACAGGAGAAGAAACTGGAATGAAGAATAAGCTTAAATACATACAATCAGTAACTACAGTTGGCATGCCCATGTCTTATAGAATGGGGCTTCTGCTAACTCAGAGGACAGCACAAAGACAAGCCAGAAGGAAGACAGTTACACTTCCCCAAACTTTTATGAACACAGCTTTTAGGCAACTGAGGAAACAACATCTTATTGTTTTCTGACCTGCCTCTCTCCTGCCCCAACTGCTTATTATTTTCCTTGCGTCCATGATTTATATATTATTCCTGTCCCTCCATAAAATCTGGTCTGCAGCCATGCAGGTATTTCTGCAGAGCTTTCCTTTTCAGTATGCAACACAAGGAACAGCAGAAATCGAGTCACTTAAATTTGACAGGACAAAAATATTACCATCAAGTTGCCACTGCAACTACTCTCCACTACATAGGTGCATAATCCACGGCAACAAATACAGGAAATCATGTACCAGAGACATTGCATATACTTGTTTCTCCTTCTCTCTCTTCCCCCCCACCCCCACCTCTTTGAGGAAGAAGGAATAAAGGGCTACTAGCATGTTCATGGATCCACAATTTTGCATAAATCACTATTTTTCCCCAAAAATCATAGAACTGTTGATGTTGGAAGGGACCCTCTCAAGGTAATCCAACCCTCTGCTCACGCAAGGACATCAAAAGCAGATTGCCTAGGGACTGAGCAAAAAGTAAAAATAAAGGTAAAAAAAAAGTCATTGTACTCAAACTGTCTACATATTTTATTTTCTTTAGCAGTAATCTTCATTATATATGGCAAAACAACCTGACTGTCTACAACAAAATAAATCCAAAGACGATTCAGCCACTTCACAACATAGAATCATAGAATATCTGAGTTGGAAGGGACCCACAAGGATCATAGAGTCCAGCTCTTGGGTCCCCAAAGGAATACCCAAAAAATCATATCATGTGTCTGAAACTGTTGTCCAAATGCTTCTTGAACTCTGACAGGCTCGGTGCCGTGACCATTTCCCTGTGGAGTTTATTCCAGTGCCCGACCACCCTCTTGGTGAAAAACCTTTTCCTGATATCCAGCCTGAACCGCCCCTGTTGCAGCTTCAAGCCGTTTCCTTGGGTCCTATTGCTGGTCACCAGAGAGAAGAGATCAGCGCCTGCCCCTCCCTTGCGAGGAAGCTGTAGACCACGATGAGGTCTCCCCTCAGTCTTCTTCAGGCTGAACAAACCAAGTGACTTCATCTGCTCCTCATACGTCTTGCCCTCCAGACCCTTCACCATCTTCATAGCCTTCCTTTGGACACTCTCTAACAGTTTTATATCTTTCTTATACAGTGGCACCCAAAACTGCACACAGTACTCAAGGTGAGGCCACACCAGCTCAGGGTAGAGCGGGACAATCACTTCCCTCGACTGGCTAGCGATGCCGTGCTTGATGCACCCAAGGATATGGTTGGCCCTCCTGGCTGCCAAGGTACACTGCTGGCTCATGTTCAGCTTACTGTCAACCAAAACCCCCAGATCCTTTTCTGCAGGGCTGATCTCCAGCATCTTGTCCCCCAGTCTGAACATATAGCCAGGGTTGCCCCATCCCAGGTGCAGAATCCGACACTTGCTCTTGTTAAACTTCATATTGCTGGTGATTGACCAGCTCTCTAATTTGTTCAGATCTCTCTGCAAGGTCTCACTACCCTCAATGAAGTCAACAGCTCCACCCAATTTGGTATCGTCCACTAACTTGGTCAAAAAACCTTCAACTCCTACATCCAAATTGTTTATGAAAACATTGAAGAGGACTGGTCCTAAAATGGAGCCCTGGGGAACCCCACTAGTGACAGGTCACCATCCTGATGTAACCCCATTTACAAGAACCCTCAATTGTTCATCCATCTTATTATGCTTTTACCTAACTGTATTCTGGTCATTTTGTCCAGAAGGATATTGTGAGAGGCAGTATCAAAAGCTTTACTGAAATCCAGAAAGATTACATTGACTGGCTTCCTTTGGTCAACTAGCTGGGTGATCTTGTCATAGAAGGAAACTGTTTGTTAGACATGACCTTCCCCTAGTGAACCCACAGTGGCTCTGACCAATGACTGCATTGTCCTTTAGGTGCTTTTCAGTAACTCCCAGAATAATCTTCATAATTTTACCAGGCACTGAAGTAAGACTGACATAAAACATATTTTATTAAACCAAAGAATAAAGTATTTCCCAAAATCTGAGGTTACCTATTCCATAGATGAAAAGTGTAAACAAGACATTGAGCCACATAATTTAATATTTTCAGAAATTACAGAACACTATTTTTTCAACTCCTCCTCTAAAAGAAAGCATTTTCTTCATTTTAATTTTAAATAAAAAGTTGGCAGACTTTTAGATTACAAAGGCTCCAAAGAAAGTTGCATCTAACATTTCTAATCTTGACATTAGGGAAAGTTTTTGCTCTGTTACTGTCAAAGTTTGCCACATTAACCTCTTTAGAATGAGTAAACCCACGTGGAAAGCAAGTTACCATGCATACAACCACACAGCAAGAGTATATACAGCTATAAAAGTCATCATAAAGTAAAAGAGCATCATCAATCCAGAAATTGTACTAAAATCTGCTAAGAATTAAGCCTACACTTAAGTTTACCAGTTTTCCAAAGCTATTCCACATTGTAGTTTTTACTTTGGCTTTTAAACCTGTTCATATATTACTTTGAAGTCAGAAACAAAGTTTCTTTTGTGAAGAGAGTTGACGTACAATGAATAGGTTTTTTTTGTAATCCCTGAGCCTTTTTAAATGCATCTTGCAAAAAAGAAATGGGTAACATGATCTCCAACTGGAATGGTCTTTTTAAACAAAGTTAGAAGTATCCATAATGACAGAAGCATTTATTCCTATACAATCAGTGGAAGCAACAGTCATCATTATTCTATTCACAGAGCCATGGAACTGGAAGAGATTCAGCTTCCATATTTAACTATAACTGCTAGCACTCAATATGAGCCATAGACTTCCTATTCTTGCTTTGACAAATATGAAGACCTTTGTATAAATTAATAATAATAATAATAATAAAAAAAAACCTCTGCAAGCAAATGAAGCAGATTAACTGGAAACACATGGATCCAACTTTTCTACGCCCCCAATTAGACTGTAGCTACAGTTTAGAACAACCACTACAGTTATTCAACTGGGACAAAAAAATAAAAATAAAAAACAGGTATGCTCATCCCCAAAGAATGCATCACCAACCAGCAAAGCCACGCCCTTTCTAATTGCAGGGGAAAAAATTAAAAATAAAATATAAAAAAGTAGTAAAATAGTTGTGCACTATACTAAATTGTCCATCTGCATTACAATAGTTTAAATATAAAACTTCTATTTTGTTGAACTTTCATTTAATACACTTTCAGAATTTTTACTGATGATAAACTACTGTACCGGGTCTGGCTGAGATGTAGTTAGCTTTCCCTGCAGCAGCCCATACAGTGCTGTGCTCTGCACTTGTAGCTGGAACAGCACTGGTATCATACCAGTGTTTTGTCTAATAAGAGAATATGTTTTTTTCTTCTCTCTGTACTTCCATGCGGCCTTTGCTTGTTTTTGTGTTTGTTTTTTTCCCCCTCTTTCTTTTCCCTTTAATTAAATTATCCTTATCTCAACCCATGAGCCTTTTTTTTTTCTTTCCATTATACTTTCTTCTTTTCCCCCCTCTTCTTTTGAAGAGTGGGAGCGAGAGAGCATTTGTGGAAGAGTTTAGCTCCCCAGCTGAGTAAAACCACAACTACCCTGAATAATACAATGTACTACAAACTGAGGCTTAAGCTTAAGCATAACATGACATTCCCATTACATTTCATTATCAATCACTGTCTAATCAAAGCTAACTACTTCATCTGCTATACGTTTTAAATTTCCTCCTGTTCCTCTTCCTTTTGAGAATATGCAGTACAGTTTGCAAACATGGAATTGTAATAATTAGGACAAAATCTGAACTAGAATGCCCTGAACTTTGTTATGAATAGTAAGAGAAATGAAGAGCTCCAGTAAGATCGAACCATTTCCAGTAAGGTGCACTGTTGGATACAGATAAAAATCTGCCCGTTCCTAAGATTTCCTCTTTTCCAGTAACTCTTCTCTAAGATCACAAAATATGATGCCTTTGACCTGCTGAAGTAACCATTATTAACAGACAGCATATAGATTCCCAAGCAAAGTGCTTGCTTCCCAAGTCTAAAGGAAACAACGCATTTTTGTCAATTGTTCAATTCTTCCCAAGTAATTTTTACTGCATGTGACACACCTGAAACTTGTTTGATTCAAAGCAATGGTCACAACCCTTGAAACTGTTTTAGAAACGTATATAGCTGCTTGTAATGACCATCTGCCTTGCCTCAGTTCAGTCCAGTCTTCCAGGAGGACTTTGCAAGCAAGCACCTTCTCCCTAAGGGAAATTATTGTTATGTCACACAAAACGTGACAGTTCACCATCCAAAACTCAAGTGATGCTGAAAAGTGCATCCTAGGCTTAAAAAAGAAAAACACAAACACAAAACCAACTTCTTAAGATACTGGTTCTTAGAAATGCCTTTATCACACCCCTCAGTACTTCTCAGAAGAATGAAAGTCCTTCAAAATCGCTCCTTACAACAGATTTTAAAACTAGATGAAAAAAGAACTGGGACTTGCCATATTCCTTGAGCTGATCCCAAGTTCTCTCACTTCAGAAGGCAATTTTGGTATCTAGCCTTCACAAAGCATGCAAAATTTCTTATACAAGTGCTATTTGAATGTCCAGGTTGTTATGTGAGACAAGCACTCTTGAAAAGCTATAAAAAATCACTGCCATAAAAATTTCCATTATGTTTTTCTAGCTTTTTAGAAGTAACTAGAAGTTTCTAGAAATTTCTAAAAACTTCTAAAAACTAGAAGTTTCTAAAAACTAGCAGTTTTTAGAAGTTTCTTCTTTTAGAAAGACCTCACTGCTTATTAATACATAATGGAAAAAAAGGGTTTCTAATATTAAAGGAAAGTTAAATTCCACTGCATAGCATACAAGAATAAACTCTATCTGGAAACCAATTCAAGATGATAATTTGAGGTAACTGGAAAGGTTAACACTAACAGTCTCCAAAGTGACAATTCCCTCTGTAGCCACTTAGGGCACAGCTCAACTTTGAAAAGCATTTAGGAGACCTAGCTTATCTTGTGGGTTTTCCTGTTTGTTTTCCCCAAATCAAGATTGAAAACTGAAGACAATATGTCATGGGTATATTTACAGATTATTTTATACCTATATATTAACTATATCAGTTAATGATATTACGAAGAGGCTACCGAGTCTGGTGGGTCCCAAAGACTACACCCTTTCCTACTTTTTCAAGTAGGATCAAATGATGCTGCGACAAGGAAACTCCAAAATATCAAAAAGGATTTTATGTCCCTTGGAAAGATGTTGAAGGGATCAGGGGGATTGGGAGTGCAAGTAGTGCTCTCCTCTGTCCTCCCAGTTGGTGACTGGGACCCAAGGAAGAAGAAGACGAGTGAGCCAAGTGAATGATTCGCTGAAAGGCTGGTGCCATGCCCAAGGTTTGGGGTTCTGTGATCTTGGACGCACTTTTGAGGGACTGGGTGTTGTGGTTTAACCCGGTCGTCAGCTAAACACCACACAGCCGTTTGCTCACCCTCCCCCCCTCCCTCTCTGGGATGGGGGAGAGAAACGGGAAAGTGAAGCCTGTGAGTTGAGATAAAGACAGTTTATTAAGACAGGAAAATAATAATAACAATAATAATAATAATAATAATGCGTATGAAACAAGTGATGCACGATTGCAATTGCTCACCACCCGTTGACCGATGCCCAGCCTATCCCCGAGCAGCCAGCCCCCCACCCCAGCTAGCCACCCCTATATATTGTTTAGCATGACGTCAGATGGTATGGAATACCCCTTTGGCCAGTTTGGGTCAGCTGTCCTGGGTCTGTTCCCTCCCAGCTCCTGCTGCACCCCTAGCCTACCCGCTGGCAGGACAGAGCGAGAAGCTGAAAAGTCCTTGGCTTGGTGTAAGCACTACTCTGCAACAATTAAAACATCAGCATGTTATCAGCACTCTTTTCATCCTAATCCAAAACATAGCACCCTACCAGCTACTAGGAGGAAAATTAACTCTATCCTAGCTGAAACCAGGACACTGGGCATGCTGATGCCAGATGGGGCGCAGCTGACCAGGTGGGGCAAGAGTGTTCTGGGCGGTAAGCTGGCTGGGCTTATCAGGAGGGCTTTAAACTAGATGCAGTGGGGGAAGGGGATGCACCTCTGAGTGAAGAAAGCATACCTTATCACTCTAAGTAATGGCAGGGAAATACTTGTGAACTGCCCCAATGCAATCAGAAAGGGTTCTAGAAACACGGTACGAGATTGCCCAGCTGAGGTGCCTCTACACCAATGCACACAACATGGGAAACAAGCAAGAAGAATTGGAAACCATGGTGCAATTAGACAACTATGACCTGATTGCTATCACAGAAACATGGTGGGATGGATCACACAACTGGAACACTGGAATAGAGGGCTACAAGCTCTTCAGAAGGGATAGACAAGGAAGGAAGGGACGGGGTGTTGCCCTCTGCATTAGGAAAGAGATTGATTGTGAAGAGTTGCCTCTGAGAAACAGCCATGGACAGGCTGAGAGCTTGTGGGTGACAGTTAAGGACCATACCAATAAAGACCACACCAATAAAGGACAGCTTGTGGTTGGGGTCTACTATAGGCTGCCCGATCAAGGGGAGCCTGTGGATGAGGCATTCTTCAACTACAAGAAGCGTCGTGCTCGCACGCTCTTATCCTGATGGGGGACTTCAACTACCTGAATGTCTGCTGAGAAAACTACACAGGAGGCTGTAAGCAATTCAGAAAATTCCTACAGTGCATTGAGGATAACTTCCTGGCCCAGGTATTAGACAAACCAACCAGAGGAGAAGCATCTTCCTGGTACTCACCAACATGGAAGAGCTCATTAAAGAGGTCAAGACTGGAGGCAGGCTGGGCTGCAGTTACCACACCCTAGTTGAGTCTGTGATCTTAAGGAATATGGGCCTGGCAAAGAGCAAAGTCAAGACCCTGAACTTCCAAAGAGCAAACTTCAAGTTATTTAAAGACCTTGTAACTGAAATCCCCTGGAACACTGTCCTTAGGGACAAAGGAGCTGAACTGAGCTGGCAGCTCTTTAAGGATGTTTTCCTTAGAGTATAAGAACTCTCCATCCTGCTGTATAAAAAAGGGGGCAGGGAGGGCAGACAACCAGGATGGCTGTGCAAGGACCTGCTGGTCAAACTGAGGTGCAAGAAGGAAATGTACAGGCAGTGGAAGCAGGGACACGTGGCCTGGGAAGAGTACAGGGATGTGGTCTGGATGTGCAGGGATGGAATCAGGAAAGCCAAGGCAAAGACAGAACTAAGCTTGGCAGAGGATGCAAAGAATAACAAGAAGGAATTCTATAGGTACATTGGCCAGAAAAGAAAGGGCAAGTTGAGTTTTCCCCTTGCTGATAAATGAGAAGGGAGAACTGGTAGCAACAGACATGGAGAAGGATGAGGTACTGAACAAACCTCTAGGCAAGGGCTGGGGTTGTGGAGTCTCCTTCTCTGGAGACTTTCAAAACCCGCCTGAACGCGTTCCGGTGTGACATGATTTAGGTGTTCCTGCTCCAGCAGGGGGATTGGACTAAATGATCTTTCACGGTCCCTTCCAATCTCTAATATTCTGTGATTCTGTGATTCTGTGAAAGCCAAGGCAAAGATGGAACTGAGCTTGGCAAGGGATGCAAAGAATAACAAGGAGGGATTCTATAGGTACATTTGGCCAGAAAAGAAAGGCCAAGGAGAGTGTACCCCCTCTGATGGATGAGAAGGGAGAACTGGTAGTGACAGACATGGAGAAGGCTGAGGTACTCAACAAGTTCCTTGCCTCAGTCTTCACTGGCAGACAGGTTTCCCAAGTCATTCATTTCCCTGAACCTGTAGATGGAGGCTGGGGGAGCAAAGTCCCACCCACTGTAAGTGAAGACCAGGTTCAAGACCACCTGATGAAACTAACCACTTACAAGTCTATGGGGCCTGATGACATGCATTCCAGGGTCCTGAGGGAACTGGCTGATGGAGTTGCCAAGCCCCTCTTCATCACATTTGAAAAGCCCTGGCAGTCAGGTGAAGTCCCTGGTGACTGGAAAAAGGGAAACATCACGACCCTTTTTTAAAAAGTGTGGAAAGGAGGACCCGGGGAACTACAGACCAGTGAGCCTCAGCTCTGTGCCTGGAAAGATCATGGAACAGATCCTCCTGGAAGGAACGTCAAGGCACATGCAGGACAAGGAAGTGATCCAGGACAGCCAGCATGGCTTCACCATGGGCAAATCGTGCCTGACCAATCTGGTGACCTTCTATGATGGAGTGACTGCGTCACTTGACAAGGGAAGACCGAGCGATGTCACCTACCAGGAATTCTGCAAGGCCTTTGGCACGGTCCCACATGACATTCTGATCTCCAAATTGGAGAGAGATGGATTTGAAGGGTGGACCATTCAGTGGATAAGGAGTTGGCTTGATGGCCACACCCAGAGAATGGTGGTCAACGGCTCTATGTCCAATTGGAAGCCAGTGACAAGTAGTTTCCCTCAGGGGTCTGTCCTGGGACCGATACTGATTAATATCTTTATCAACGACAGACAATGGGATCAAGTACACTCTCAGGAAATTTGCAGATGACAACAAGCTGAGTGGTGCAGTCGATACAACAGAAGGAAGGGATGCCATCCAAAGGGACCTGGACATGCTGGAGAAGTGGGCCCACGTGAACCTCATGAGGTTCAGCAAGGCCAAGTGCAAGGTGCTGCACCTGGGTCAGGATAATCCCAGACAGGAGCACAGACTGGGAGAAGAACTCATTGAGAGCAGCCCTGCAGAGAAGGACTTGGAGCTTCTGATGGATGAAAAACTCGACAAGAGCCAGCAGCGTGTGCTTGCAACCCAGAAGGCCAACTGCATCCTGGGCTGCATCAACAGAGGAGTGGCCAGCAGGTCAAGGGAGGTGACTGTCCCCCTATACTCTGCCCTTGTGAGGCCCCACTTGGAGTCCTGCATCCAGGTCTGGGGTCTCTGGCACAAGAAGGATGTGGAGCTGTTAGAGCGGGTCCAGAGGAGGGCCACAAAGATGATCAAGGGGCTGGAGCACCTCTCCTACGAAGAGGGGCTGAGAGAGCTGGGGATGTTCAGCCTACAGATGAGAAGGCTCCGGGGGGACCTCATTGCAACCTTTCAGTGCTTGAAGGGGACTTAAAAAAGAGATGGAGAGCGACTCTTTGCTCAATAAGATACTGACAGGATGAAGGGGAATAGTTTTGAACTAAAAGAGGGGAGATTTAGATGAGAGGTTAGGAGGAAATTTTTCACTCGGAGGGTAGTGAGGCAGTGGAACGGTTTGCCCAGAGAGGTTGTAGGTGCCCCATTCCTGGAGGTGTTCAAGACCAGGTTAGATGAGGCCCTGGGCAACCTGACCTAGTGGGTGTCGTCCCTGCCTATGGCAGGGGGGATTGGAACTAGATGATCTTTGAGGTCCCATCCAATCCAAGCCATTCTATGATTCTATACCAGTACAAAAATTAGAGAGCATAGCCCCTTATGAAGCAGAATTTTTATGAAATATTAAGCTCCAATGAAATATAACAAAACCAAAGAATTTTCAACAGTTCAATAGTGATTTATTTACTTATTTTACACCACTGTTTATGAGAACCTCTTTGCAACTTTCCTCTGTTTCCATGGGATATCAGTACCACTTTTATAACTGTCTTTTCCTTTTAGAATTAATACAAGTTCTGTTATAGTGAAATTCAGCACCAATCTAAATCCAGTCTCTTATTACCATGTTTATTTCTTAGAATGAAGTATCAGTGCAGACTGGGTACATAAGGATGGTAGGATATGGCCTTTAAAACACTGTTCTTCCTTTAGAGGATATAGTTGTCATCACAATTTCCAGTAACACACTGAAGAACTTTAAAGCTGATGCTTTAAATCAAAATTCCATTGAAGAAACGTGTTCTAGATGCTATTGACTCAGAAGAATCTGATGGAAAGACATGGTTAGCAACAATTTGGTTACGGAAAGTATTATTTATTACAAAATGGTTTATATGCACAATCAACTTTAAAGCAGAAACACCAACAAAACCAAGCCCCCAATAATTTACCAAATACGTAATGGCATTCCAAGGAAAAATAAGAGGGGTGAAAAAGATATTTTAAATTAATAAAATTAGCACATGTGAAAAAACATTTTTTTTAAATTGCCACGTGTTATACTGCTTCCTATTTATGCTAATGCAAGAGCATTAAAAGTAAAGAGGTGGTAAAGTATCTAGGCAATAAATTGTAATTTCTGAAGTATATGTGGGACAAGAAGCAAATGTTGCATTTCCTGCCAATAAAATATACATGAACGATAAGTTACTGAAGTCAGGAAGTAATGCTATAAAAGAAATCTATGATAGATAGCTGGCACTTAACAGCTGTGATGTTTTGCACAAGTTTTTCTGTCTTAAGGGAATTATGTATTGAAAAAATCATAGAATGGGTAAGATTGGAAGGGACCTCTGGAGGCCATCTAGGCCAATCCCCCTGCTCAGAGCAGGGTTAGCTACAGCAGCTTGCCCAGTGCTGCGTCCTGTCAGGTTTTGAATAACTCCAAGGATGGAGATTCCATGACCACCTCTAGGCAACCTGTTGCAATGTTTGACCACCCTTAGAGTCAAAAGGTTTCTTTCCATGTCTAAATGAAAATTCTTGTATTTCAGTTTGTGCCCATTGTCTTATCTTGCCACTGGATATCAGTGAGAAGAGTTTGGCTCTGTCTTCTTTACTGCCTTCCCATCAGGTATCTTATCAACACATTGATAACGTCCCCCTGAACCTTTTCTACCTCAGGGTGAACTGTCCCAGCTCTTTCAGCCTCTCCTCAAACACTAGATGTTTCAGTCTCTTAACAATATTCATGGCCATTTGATAGACTCACTTCCATATCTTTATGTGTTAGGGAGCGTTAAACTGAACTGAGCATTCCAAATGTGTCTCACCACTAATGAGTAAAGAGGAAGAATCACCTCCCTTGACCTCCTGGCAACACTCTTCTCAAAGCCAGGACCCTCTTTTTTTTTTTTTTTCCCAACCTGCTTCCCACCCAGTTAGCCCCTAGCCTGCATGGGGTTAACCATCCCCATGGGCAGAACTTGGCATTTCCCTTTGTTGAAGTGACTGATGCTCCTGTCTGCTCATTTCGGTAGCATGTCAAGGTCCCTCTGAATGGCAGCACACCAATCTGGTATACCAACTACTTCTCCCCACTCTGCAAACTTTCTGAAAGTGCACTCTGTCCCATCACCCAGGTCATTAACGAAGATGCTAAACAGTACTGGCCCCAGTATCAATCCCTATGGTACACCATTAGTGACTGGCTTCCAGCTACAATTCATGCCCTTGTTGACGAAGCTCATCAGTTCAGCCCATTTTTGATCCACCTCACTGTCTGCTTGTCTAGTCTGTACTTCATTGGTTTGTTTCTGAGGATGTTGTGGAACAGTGTCAAAAGCCTTACTAAAATCAAAAATGAACCCTCATCCATACTGCCAGTCATCTTATCACAGAAGGCTATCAAGCTTATTAAGCATGATCTCCCCTCCATAAATCTATGCTGATTACTCCTGATCACCTTCTGTCCTTCATGCATTTGGAAATAGTTTGCAGGATTAGTTGTCGCATCATTTTCACAGGACAGGAATTGAGGTAAGGTTGACTGGCCCTTAATTTCCCAGATCCTCTCTTTTGCCCTTCCTGAAGACAGAGATGACATTTGCTTTCTTTCAGTCCTCAGGTGCTTCCTCCAATCACCTTGATCTTTCACGGATTATTGACAGTGGTCTTGCAATGACATTGGCCAGTTCCCACAGCATTCATGGATGCATCCCATAAGGTCCCACAGACTTGTGCATGTCCAGTTTGTTCCCTAGTGTGTTCCTCCTCCACCAAGGGTAAGTCTTCATGGCTTCAGGCCTTCCCACTGACATTCCTAGTGCTTGGGATTCCTGCAGGCTGGTCTTACCAGTAAAGACCAAGGTGAAGATGACATTGCATACTTCACCCTTTTCTATGTCCCTTGTTAACAGGACCCTATTCCCATTCAGCAGGGAGTTAAAGTCACCCTGAGGACTAGTCACCCTTGAGGACTAAAGTCACCCTTGAGGATTTTTCCAGTTGTCTAAAGAAGGCCTCATCTACTACTACTACTTTTTTTTTTTTATCACCAAGAATTAAATAAATACAAAAAGATTACTACAGATGGTGCTTGTGAGTGTATAACTTACATACAACAGATTTCAAAGCGTATCTACAATGACCTGTGGGAGACTTTATAATATAAATCAGTGATGAAGAAAAGAAAGGCAATTAAATTAAATCTTCAATTATATGAATATAAAATATCTAAATATATTTAGTCTTTAGGTAACAGCAGCACTGAATCCTCTACAGAAATATCAAAAAGTCAGAAAGATCTCCAGTTACAGGAGAATTCAGATGACTATCTGAATTTTACACAATTGCTAGACTCTTGACAAGAACTTTAAGACAGTTTTCCACTTCTTAGCACGTTTTATTGTCAAATACAGGAGACTATCCAAAATACAGGAACTGCTTCAAGCAGCATGATTAAGCTACTAAGCTAAAGTAGCTACAGCATAAATTTGAAATCTGCGACAAGACAAAACTATATTGCAGGTATGGAAAGAACAGCAATTCTTTTTTAAAATTTAATGTGAAAAAATATTATTTGGTTTTAATACTAAGGCTGCAAAAAATGCTAAAGAAAATTAACACCTATTGATTTCTGCTACAGAGTAATTACATAAAACCTTCATATAAAAGAAAAAATGATTAAAGGAATATATACATACACATATTTGTATGTGTGTATATACATACACACACTGATTGGGCTGTTTATACACATAGAAACCAATATACAGCTGATATTAAATGCCAGGATTTGTTTGGCTAAATTTGAAAGTGGTGATTATAAGATCTGAAAAACAACTAGCCAAATATACATAAGTTCTTCGAGTATAACAAAGGTAGAAAGTGCTGAATAAGTGTAATTTATGCAGACACTTAAAAAGAATCACATGATAGCATCTGTCTATACAAAAAGAGAAGTAAGCAAAATAGTATCTCAAACTTTTAGATAATGAACATATAAAGGGTAATTATATTTCAATTATTTTACATTTTATTTAAAATAAATGACAAGGATTTGATAGCATTGATCCAACAGTTTTGAAGGTACTGAAAATCAAACTATAAACTGAAAAATGTAAATAATCAAGAACAAGTTCCTCAAAGGATGCATAGTGGTCAAAACTACACAGTTCTTTCAAAAAGGCACTAAATTATCTTGTGCTTTATATACCACCAAGTCCTACTTTCAGTATCTGAAAAAGTAGTTTAAATATTAGTTTAAAACTAATAAATATGCAGATATGAAACTCAGAAACAAAACTTCACAACTCATGAAAATTTAAAATTATTATTTAAAATCCAATAATCCAAACATGAGAAACATGACTATAGATGGTTCTTGTGAATATACAATTTACATACAACCAGTTTCAAGTTGTTTCTAGAATTATCTGTAAGAGATTTAGTAATAGAAATTGGTGACCAAGCAGAAGGAGGCAAATAAAAGTTGATTAAGGCACAAAAACTGAAAAAAAGAGGAGTAAATGATCAGAGCTTAGCATAGCCACTTATCAGGTACTCAACAATGTTTTCAAAGGCATTATCAAAATCTGCCACAAATTGTTTATCTTGCTTCAATTACACCATTTAATATTAAATGTCTTTCCCAAACTAGAAAACTGGCAAAATGACGGCTGGAGATGAATAGAAAAGAATAATAGTAAGTCAGGAGGACATCAACTAATGATTAGGGGGCTAAAGTGAGGAGGAGATGGCCTATCCTTCACTGCTAAAAACGTACAAAGACTCTCACAGTCCAGTGTTGAAAAGCACAGAACTTCACAGTCTGTCTTTAACTAGTATAAATAACTACAAACTAAGGAAAGAGACATCATGAAATATTTAAAAGAAAAACAGGCAGTCAAAAAGTAGTCAGTTTTCTTCTGATTTCTGCTTCAGTCTGCATTTAAGACCAAAAAAAAAGGCACAATTCTCTAGTTCGACACCTTCTGTTGAGATCACATTTATTAATATATTTCATATCAACTCACTGACAGAAATTACCCATCAGCAAAAGCTGTATGTCTATTAGGACCACCAAGAAACCATCACAAATATATAAATTCATAACAAATGTGTCTGCAAGTTTCTAGTGCATACTCCATCTTAGTAAACTATATGACAAATTAAGTCTCCTTATCTGAAATACTATCTTCCATTTGAAAAATCTAATTTTACAACGCAAAGAAAGAAAAAGGCCAAAATAAACAGTTATAACCATGAGGAGAAAATTAGTTTACATGGAGAGGGTGTTTGTAGATAAGCCTTTGCAGAGGTAACCACTTATGTAGAAAGTGAAATGCAGCTGGGAATTGCAATATGCTTACTCTATGATAAGATGATTAATTAAAAGGGTTAACAACAAATAGCATTGCTTGAAATCATTATTAAACTAGAAAAGCAAATATTACACATAAGTGAAGGTGTTAAGAATGAAATGCTCCTACAGTTGCATTAAAATTTGCAATTTTTAGTGTTATTTCATATACTGTAAATTTAAGAATTACCAGACCATAAATTGATTAAATGACTGTTGGGGTACAGCAGTGTACTGCAATAGATTTTTAAAACGTGAAGGAAAAATAGACTGAAATATTCTGTCCCCAAAACAGAAACTTCCACCCCCCAAAAAAATTAGCAATGAAAATGCCTCTTGAACAAATCAGCTGCAAATGAATGACTTTCATTTTTCAGTTGGCCAATGACACATAACATGAACTCCAAAATACCAACTATGAAGGTGGGGAGGCACTGGAACAGGTTGTCCAGAGAAGCTGTAGATGCCCCATCCCTGGAGGTGTTCAAGGCCAGGTTGGATGGGGTTTTGGGCAACTTGATCTGGTGGGGGGAGGTGTCCCTGCCTATGGTAAGGGGTTGGAACTAGATGATCTTTAAGGTCCCTTCCAACCCAAGCCATTCTATGATTCTATGATCCTCAACAGATAGCAGGATATGCCTGCAGTAGAGAAAATGCAGCATACCCACCACACAGAAAATAGTCCTTAGTTCAATTAATAATGCGTATTACTAGCCTACTAGCCTTACAGTTAAGAGGTTAACAAGAGAAAGAAAAGTTTGTTTACTCCAAAATTGTGGTTAAAATGATAGAAAGGCATTATAACGTCCCCCGCTTAACAATACAACATACAAACAATTCTGTACAATTTCTTTAAAGTACATAATATTTAAAGAGTTCAAGCTTTGTATGGCCATGCTTTCTAGAAAGTATCAATGTACTTTAAAACTATGTTTTAAAATCAGATATTGCTAATTTGCTGTTTGTGTTTTACAAGTTCCTTCCAAGAGGCATAAAAGCGTGAGCATATATTGCATAGCTCCAAGCAATTAAGATGATTTACCTTTCAAAGTACCTTGCTTTAAGTAGAAGGGTTAAATAATTGAAGCCTTTCTTGTTCTCCACCAAAGTAAGATTTTTTTTTCTGAAATATGCTCCTCTCTGGTGTCTTACTCCTAAGTCAGTGATTCATGAGCTGTGCTAAGATTTTTTTCTGATTGAAAATTTCACATTAAAGTATCACTTATTTGAGAAATTTACCACTCACTTGGCAAGAAAAAATTCATCATCAGTTCATACAACCAGAAACACTGCGTACCCAGTCCTGCTGAAATTATCATATGGTATACGTATTGCGCAAGGTGAAAGCATGACATTTACTTGTGTACTGTATAATAAGGGTTTTCCAAAAACCCATGATGGATAGGGAGATGATCACGAATGATGACAACAGTCTAGCCAAGACTATGCACTGCAAAAGATTATGGGGAACATTGCTACACCAGGGACCAGGGTATGTTTGGAAAACTACAGGGTGCTGTGGAGCTTTGTTGGGTGCACACTACAGGGCAGCAATAATAAATTCAGCATTTTTCACCCAAAAATAAAAGGTTTTCAACCTGCATTTAAATGACATGCATTACAAAATGTTATGTATATAGCTAGAACATGAATATCTGTTAATCATGAACATGAACATCAGCTAATCATGAACATCTGTACATGCAGACGTTGAAAGCTTTAGACATTCTCTACCTTCCAGCACAAGATTATTTATGATGGAGAAGTGGAAGGCTTTGCCTGTACATTAACACTCTAGAACAGCATTTAAACCAGAATATGTGGCCCACTGTATCTGTGTACTGACTATTGGAGAATACAAGCTTATTGCATTATCTTGAGGTTATATTTACACATTTTCCACAGTTCAAAGGGTTTAATTTTGCAGGAAGAGAAATTTAAAAAAAAAAAAAAAAAAAAGCTCAGTTCCTTTCTAGTGACCTGAAAGTGCTGTGACTCCTCATACTAAGTAACTGACCCAATATCACCTGAATGGAGGTTTACATGTCTAAATTTCCAACCAAAGGATTAGATACCTCATTTAAATTAAGAACCTAAACTTTTAAAATAGGTAATATTTTAAACAGTCAAAACAAATCTGTAACAGAAAAAAGTGTGAACAGTGCCTGGAATAAAGAAACTCTCTGCAACCAAATGACTGTTTCTTAGAAAATACTGGAAAGATATAGTTTTAAATACTGTTATGAGGTAAGATCATGGTTTCTAAACCAGCAACTAGTGAAGAGCCTCAAATTGCCTTGTCTTCACTGACCAAGAAGATGGGTTTCAGGGGCTTTGGGAATTGACTTCAGAAATAGAAAGGGGTATAAGGAGATAGTGATGATTCTATACAGGAAGATGAGCATCCACTATCAATTTTCATTTTAATTTTTTTTTCTTTACCTTAAGTTAATAGGATTTATCTAACCTCATGTTAGATAAAACTGAATGAGAATAAACTGTAGGTGTGGGCCACAATAAAACATGCATTACCTAAACTATACTCAACTGAAGCTTCTTCTGGGCAAGAAGTACAGGAGAAAAAAACAAACAAACAAGGAACTCCTTTCCAGATATGGCTACCATGTCATCAAAAACACTTGCATAGGTCCAAGTAAGCCTATTAAAAAGGTCTCTACACACATACAATAGAACATCCTCCAGTAGCCATCTTTCCTTCATTGTACCTATACAATGTACATTACAGCTCTTCAAAACATCAGCATAAGACTGAGCGAAAATATTCACATACACTTTCAACAGTGCTGATTCAGAAAGTTTGCTGACTAAAAAATAAATCATTTGTAAAGTAAGACTTTATGCAAAGTGAACAAAAAGTTTACAGTGGGTATTATGTAGTAAAAAAATCAGTCTCCTAAATATAGTCTAAGCTGTCCTCAAATGCACACAAGTCTTTCAAAAGAAGATAATCCATCATAAGGTTTAGTCTTCAACTTCTGTAAGTCCACAAAGTTCTACGTGACTTCAAAGATCTCACAATCTATTTTTTTTTAAAATGATGACATCATAATTATTATACATATTAATTACTGGCCATGATCCTGAGGTACCCAGCCTCAGTGTTCTATGCAGGGAAGCAACAATTCAAGCTTGAAGACAATGAAACCACATATAAAAAGAAGATACAGAAAGCAGAAAAACTACCTACAAAGGCTTGCCATAAGGAAGAGAGGGAGGAATGTGTAAAGCAAGAAAGGAATCAAAGCCACTACTTTCAATTTTAACATCACTACTCTATCTAAAATAGGGATTTTGGCTTAAAGAGAATTGATATTTAGGTGTTAAACTACTTCAATTTCTTAACTGTTTAACTAAATTTAATGGGTAATCTGAAAGAAAGAGGTAACAGTAATCTTTTAAAGATCATTTGCAAAAAAACTTCAAAACATCCACTAAAATATTTTGCCACAATAAAATGCAATTAGATAAACACTGATCACCTTCTTGTGCTGGGGAAGGATGTTGTGCACAAGAAGGATGTGGGTCTGTTAGAGCGGGTCCAGACGAGGGCCATGAAGGTGATCAAGAGGCTGGAGCACCTCTCCTACAAAGAGGGACTGAGAGAGCTGGGGATGTTCAGCCTACAGATGAGAAGGCTCCGGGGGGACCTCATGGAGGATTTTCAGTACTTGAAGGGGACTTATAAAAAAAAAGATGGAGAGCAACTCTTTGCTCAATCAGATAATGACAAGACAAGGTTTTAAACTAAAAGAGGGGAGATTTAGATGAGAGGTTAAGAGGAAATTCTTCACTCCTAAGGTGAGGAGACACTGGAACAGGTTTCACAGAGAGGTTGTGGATGCCCCATCCCTGGAGGTGTTCAAGACCAGGTTAGATGAGGCCCTGGGCAACCTGATCTAGTGGGTGGCGTCCCTGCCTGTGGCAGGGGGGTTGGAACTTGATGATCTTTGAGGTCCCTTCCAACCCGACGCATTCTATGATTCTATGGGGGCCCCAGACCTGAACACAGTACTCTAAGTGGGGCCTCACAAGGGCAGAGTAGAGGGGGACAATCCCCTCCCTCGACCTGCTGGCCACTCCTCTTTTGATGCAGCCCAGGATACAGTTGGCCTTCTGGGCTACAAGCACGCACTGCTGGCTCATATCGAGCCTTTCGTCCACCAGAACCCCCAAGTCCTTCTCTGCAGGGCTGCTCTCAATGAGTTCTTCTCCCAGTCTGTACTCATGTCCGGGATTGCTCTGGCCCACGTGCAGCACCTTGCACTTGGCCTTGTTGAACCTCATTAGGTTCACGTGGGCCCACTTCTCCAGCATGTCCAGGTCCCTTTGGATGGCATCCCTTCCTTCTGTTGTATCGACTGCACCACTCAGCTTGTTGTCACCTGCAAACTTGCTGAGGGTTCACTCAATCCCTTTGTCTATGCCATTGATGAAGATATTGAAAAGCACTGGTCCCAAGACAGACCCCTGAGCTTAGGCTTTAATACACCAAAAATTAGACAACAAACCACTGTGAAATAAAAGCAGACTTCTAATACACAGAAACATTGGTAAAGATATAAAGAATCTCATTGAAGTGCTATTGACTGTATAATAATAATATGCCTTTCAAAAAGAAGCATCTCTCAGAGCTTATTCCATTTTAGAAATTACAATACAAAACTTTGTCTCACGCTCCATGTCTGCTCTTACATAAGAAATACACAATTTCTAATTGCAACTTCTCCAGTAATTCTGATTGGACATAAGGCATTTAAAAGTTTGGGGGTAATATTACTACCCTTCTGAAAAGTGACACAGAATTAGTAATGATCATCAACAGCCAGGATCTCAATGTAAGATTTCTTCTGAACTGTTGAACCTTTTATCATAGCTTTTCCATGCAACTAAAATCTTGTCTTTCAAAACCTCTATGAAATTAATGACAGGTCTTTTTTTTTTTTTTTTTTTAAATTATCTACTTAAGTTCAATTTCCCACCAAAGCACCAAAATTCCTCTCCTTATAAAGAATATCTTATAAGAGGGAAATCAAGTGTCTCCTCAGGTTTAATGCTGATCAGCTTATAGTAAGCTTCATTCTACATCTTTCAGGTATCAGATATCTAAGGATTAACAAAAATGTTAAACCCTTCCATCTTCTGAAGAGACAATCCCCAGGAATCTTGTATTAATAAATGTCTATCCTAAAAATCACAACACTGGCTTATTCTGAGTATGGTTAAAGCCTCCAGATATATTTTAAATAGGTAAATTAAGATAAACACTTATGACAGCATTAAATACAAAGTCTATATCTATCATGTAGTCAAGATAAAAACTACACATAATCCTTTAACACTTATTTTACACACTTCCTACTCGTTTCTGTTGGAATGCTGCCTCAGAAAGCTAAACAAATGCTGGCCCTTGCGAAACTGAAGCATATGACAGATTAAAAAAAATGTTTAACACAGAACTAACTACTAAATAATCCAAAATTCAATTTCAAATGTTAGCTACAGAGTTTCTGAATGCAAAAAATTACACTGTCAATTGCTCTTTTGCAATTCTGTCAATTGCTCAATTGTCAATTATTCTACCTGTGCAGATACTAAGATTTTCTTTTACCTGTGAACACAAGTGAATGTTTTACAAATTATTTTGCATTGTTGATATTATTCAGCAATACTTTGTATGATTTATAAGAAACTACAAGACTGACCAGTAATCAGCACAGACTGATAATTTTGTTTTTTCTCTTTACCAGATTACTGAGGACTAAATAAAAAACATCTTGTTACAATTTTAATATTCTAACATAACTAAAGAAAGATTTCAAATATACAATACAGCATTTTCACATTGGAAATGCAAATGCAATGCAGCACTTCCAATTTGACATTACATGACAGGTAATCTAGATTTAAACTACAGATGGCACAGATGATAATGACAGTGGTGCAGTGGTAAGTATCTACCAATGATTCTTGAATATTTTGGAAGTGAGGGAAGCCACTGCTGGTAAATCCACAGGTTTTTAAAGTCATCTGCTCCTCCTCAAAATCAGCTGTTGTACATTGCACAGTCGACACATCTCTCAACCTTCACCTTGCAAGTGCCACAAAACTCATTCTTGCTCAAGCCAAGTGCTGGGAAGTATTTAAAACACTGTGAGAACCTGAACCACTTGCTTTTTTGCAACAAACACTAAATACATAGAGTAGGAGAAAAAGAGGCAAGTCATTTTACCTTATAAATTACTCTTTGCCACCAATGAAAACTGACAGTAATCACTTCCATAAATGTAAAGGAGAATGGATATTTATCATTTTAATACACACACGCTGAAGAATTTAATGCAAAAAGAAAGAAATTTATCAAGTTGAGAAGAACTCTATGTAAAGAAATAACCAGAATAATGGAAATTAATGTCTTCATGATTTGGGTCAGAAATGTTTCTCTATTATAAACTCTATTTTTTAGATTATAAAAATAAAGGATGTGGGAATTTAAGAACTGTATTTCTGCAAAAACTGCTGGGGGGGGGGCATTTTGCTCTCTAAGTGTATCTCCTAGTTACAAAGCAGCCTAAAATTGAAAGATTTGCTGTCTCAAAGTGGTGTCTCAGTATTTCCAGAACAGCAGAACAGTTTTAAACAACTAATGTGTAAACCTGCAATCTGAGAACTCTGGCACATTTCACAGAGTTCAAATATTTTACCAGGAATGGAAAGAACCAAAGCATTAGAAGCCAGAAGCTCTAGATATAACCCAATACACTTTTTCTGCTTTTCTCCCTGGTATAGGGAGATATAGACAAAGATCAAACAAAGCTCTTCCACATGCAGCAGGACTAATGCCAACTTATTTTATGCAGATTTGTTGGATAGCTACCAACTTAAAATTGACAAGTGATACAAATAACTTATTATTATTATTGACATTAAGAAAACCAAAATTTTAAACAGCTTGTAGATCCATTTTCAGAACTTTTATTTACTAATAATCTTTTAATGTTTAACACTGCTTTACAATAAAGTGCATTCCTTCTAGCACTTGCCTACAAAATGAGATACTGTAACAGCATACAACTTTCTAGTAGTGAAGAGAATAAAATATGTTCTTTAGAAAATATCAAATTGTATTTCTTAAATTTCACTACCATGAAAGAACACTAAGTTAATGCTACATAACAGCCTCTATCTACCAGAAATGTCCATCTACAAGAACAGAGGACATAAAATAAAAATCTTATGTAGTAACTGAACTTGTAATTATGATTGCTTTAAGTAATAGTCTGCAAAAAACATCTCTGCAAAAATACTACAGTGCAACTATTCCTACTCTTTCATCATTTAAACACAGAATTTCAAAAACTGGATATGCAAATACAGTAAATTAGATACAGAAATTTGAAAATACATTTTAAAAGCTACCTTTTAGACAAGCATCTGAATCAATCCGTAATATTTAATTTCGTCAAATCCACGAGAGGTACCACATAACTCATCTCAGAAAGTAGGAAAACAGTGGAAAAATAACTCAGTTTCTTACTGTTGAGGAAAGAAATAAAATGGTAGAGAAAAATGCTGCACATTAAAATGCTATAGTGTTAAAAATTCAAAGTGCATTCCGAAAGAGCAATATACTGGAAAATAATTCCTAAAGCAAGGTTCTCCTGAGCCAGTATTTTCACTTCTTATCTCTGCTACCCTTGTCTTTAAAATCCTTTTCAAGTTCACTCCTACAAAGATTTCCATGTGACTAAGGAATTGCAGAACAATTCTCTTACATAGGCAGTACATAACTTTCAGTGGTTTAAGTGAGTTTCTGCATATCAGTTAATACCTCGGCAACTTCCATCCCATACCAAAGTCTGAAGTATGCTTCCTCCATCATACTATAGTGATGATATACCAGTGGTACACTCCTGGACTCTTTTCGTTTTGTTTTGTTTTTAAAAAACAGCCTCTCTTTTCCCTATGTTCTGTCTCCTTAACAGCACCACAGAAATACCATGAATACCTACATTAGCACAAAGTACGATAAATGCATCAAACAGGCCAACAATTTTCTTTAGCTTTCCTCTCTATTCACGGGGAAATCTTAGGAAAAAAGTCAGCACTATCTCAATCAGGACAGTAAAAGAGAAAACAAAAACAAAAAACAAAGAAATGCAAATTTAAACATAACAATGGCAGGACAAAGTCAGGGAAAAATTCCAAAGAATTAATACACTAATAAAGGACAACGTAATGTATCAATGTTTGGCAGTTTCAGGTTTTTTTTTTCAGTGTGGTGGTTTTTTGTTTGTTTGTTTTGGTTTTTTTTACATTTGTACTTTTTTTCTTAACAGAATTCTACTCATATTCTTTGTCTAAAAAATGCCAAAGCTGTAAGTCATGAGGTAAGAATCGCCAATTCAATGTAAATAATTTATTCCTAAGTTTTCCACTCCACCTAAATAGCTAAGTGTGATTTCACTTTTAACAAGTGACAGAGAACAAACTAAATTGAGTTCTTTTCCTAATCTGAAGGATAACAGCCTGCCCACATCACTAAACTAAAAATTACTGTATAATTATGAGCAGTCTCCACTCAAAATAGGCTCACGTTCCAAATAGCAAAAGCACCTCAGCACACAACTGACAAACAAAAATGGAGCTACAACAGTAAATTTAGAGTGCATAATTCTTATCTTTTCACATTCATTTAACACAGGGCACGTGAGAAAGAAGACTGTACCAAATGCTTAAAAACTGTAAATTGTGAACATTATAGAGCAAAACTTTATACCTTAAAGCACCTGCCTATGCATGAGCAGTAAGAAGTAGGACAAACAAACCTCAAACTTGTCCAGGCATATATGGCATTTAGGTTCAGAATTATGATTGCTTTACAAAACTGTATTAGTCCAGCAAATCATTTAATCATAGGCTGTGTCAGTTTTTATACTATTCTGTTGTGGTTTAGCCCGGCTGGCAGCCAAACACCACACAGCCGTTCGCTCACCCTCCCCCCTCCCTCTCTGGGATGGGGGAGAGAAACGGGAAAGTGAAGCCTGTGAGTTGAGATAAAGACAGTTTATTAAGACAGGGAAAAGAATAACAATAATAATAATAATAATAGTATTAATAGTAATAATGTGTACGAAATAAGTGATGCACAATGCAATTGCTCACCACCCGTTGACTGATGCCCAGCCTATCCCCGAGCAGCCGGCCACCCCTCCACCCCGGCTAGCCACCCCTATATATTGTTCAGCATGATGTCAGATGGTATGGAATACCCCTTTGGCCACTTTGGGTCAGCTGTCCTGGGTCTGTCCCCTCCCAGCTCCTGCTGCATCCCTAGCCTGCTCGCTAGCAGGACAGAGAGAGGCTGAAAAGTCCTTGGCTTGGTGTAAGCACTGCTCTACAACAATTAAAACATCAGCATGTTATCAGCGCTCTTCTCATTCTAATCCAAAACATAGCACCCTGCCAGCTACTAGGAGGAAAATTAACTCTGTCCTACCTGAAACCAGGACATATTCACAATCAGATACAGCTGCAGTAGCAACAGAGTTAAATACAGAATAGATCCCATAAGTTAGGTAATGCACAACAGAAAGGAAAACACACATCCGAAAGCTTTTCATTAAAATATTTTTTCAGTTTAAGAATAAACTTATAACACTTATGTATTAAAACAGTTTGTGTTTTCAATCACTCCAAAAAGTAATTTCATTGCCTATGTCAGCTAAGAAAGATTTCTCTCACTTATATCAGTTTCAGTCTGCATGCTCCAGCACCTGGTGCTTCTGAAAAATTATAAGCAAGCATTATACATCAGTCTTTGTAGAAACAAAGAGAATCTTTGAGACAGCCTACATCAAGTACTACTGACAGGGGGGTTGGAATTAGATGATCTTTAAAGTCCCTTCAAACCCAAACCATTCTATGATTCTCTGACAGTTTGAGATCAAGGTATAATTTGTCTAATGTATAACCTCACACAGGAATTCAGTTACACCTACTAGGAAATGGCAAATCCAAACCTAAATTGAAATTACATGGTTACGGCAAAGCTTGACCAACACACTATAAGAACACATTCTTTAAAAATATCAGTTTGTATGCTATTTCCCCAAATATTCCCCAGCATGTCGCAATTCTAGAGGTTAACTTAAAATAATCAGTCATCCAATTTCGAGTCACAAGACACAAGCTGTGTGCGATAACTGACTAGACAAAGGGTGCAGAAGTGTTCTCTACTGATAAGGTGCTAGAAACTTTAAAAGCTGCAAGGTTTTAGATTTTTTTTTCTTTTATAATAATACCACCTTCTACACCATTTTACAGTGTTTTATCCGCTTGCTTTTCAAGCTAGGAACTTGAGAAGCTAAGAAATTATACTGCACAGGTAACCTGAAGCATAGAGATGAGTTATCTGATTACTGTTAATATTAAGGTCTGGTTTTGCTAGATCTGTAAGAGATCTTACAGCTACTACCTTATACGTGCATGAAAGAGAAATCAACTAATAGCCAAAAGTTTATGAATATTACTCAGATTACATTACAACATATAATGCCATGTAAATAAAGTACAGAGGAGAAACACTAGTAAAAATCCTACTTCCCTCACCATTAACAGCTAAACAGACAAGATTTATGTTGATCCTTTCTCCCAAAGTTGTCCATTAAACTGAATGAAAAAATTTAAAACTAGAATATTTCACTGAAAACTGTCGATTGTCAAAGCGGACATAACTTAGAAAATGCTTCCATTTAAACAGACTTTATTTCAAAATAAAAAAAAATAAGGTGTTTCAGCAATATACCATTAAAATATTTCTAAAACAAAACATTAATTTGTGTTTAGAAACAAATTTTTAATTCAAGGTCTAGCATACTTTGTTTTTTTCCCCCACAAATATCACTATGCTGTTTTCAAATGTTAATCTAAATATTTTTTTTACTGACATAACTTCTAGAAATTTGATCAGAGATGCCATACATTGTTTTTATTTTGTTTTGGACTAGAGTATCATTGAAAACTATACAACATAGCATACAGAACATAAGTTCACATTAGTTCACAGAATCACAGAACAGTTTAGGTTAGAAAGGACCTCTGGATGTCACCTGGTCCAACCCCCCTGCTCAAGCAGGGTCACCCAGAGCAAGTTGCTCAGGCCCACATCCAGACAGCTTTTGAAGATCTCCAAGGAGGAGACTCCCCAGCTTCTCTGGGCAACCTGTGCCAGTGTTCCCTCACCCACAAAGTAAAGAAGTGCTTCCTGATATTCAAATGGAACTTCCTGTATTCCAGTCTGTGCCTATTGCTTCTTGTCCTGTCACTGGGCACCACCAAAAGAAACAACATAGATCCCATGCTAGTTCATGTTATTCCTACAACTAAATACAAGTAACCAAATAAGACGACAAATTCATATATACTAATCCGTATTTCCCCAAAAGCCAAGGAAATAAGAGGTATATTGAAACAAAATGAACCATGCAGAGTTATCTGTTCTATTATACCAAAAATTGTGAATTGTTTCAAGCCCAGTAACACCTTGCAATCAAATAAAACATTCCCTATGACTTATTTTAGTAACACACCAGGAAAGCCAGGGGCCGTGTATTCCTAAATAATTTTAATCAAACACTGCAACAGTGTAAAGCAAAGGGTGAAATTATTGCAAATAAAAAATGAAGAAACATGCCCCCTCAGAACTTGATTTCTGCTGGCTTTTTCTCCCACAACCCTGACCCAACTGACCCAAGCCAAAATGTCTGTTCATATTTTGCAAGCTGAGAAAGGCACTATGGCCCTTCCATCTTGATCACCAAACACACTGGCAAATCTCTCATACGCTGATCTGTCATAATGCATGAACCAGAGGAAGACAGTTTCACTCATACTTCACCAAACCAACCTCTTCTGTCAATCCTCCAAAATAAAACAGGACAAAAATCATAGAATCACAGAATATCCCTAGTTGGAAGGGACCCATAAGGATCATCGAGCCCAACTCCTGGCTCCACACAGGTCTACCCAAAAATTCAGATCGTGTCTGAGAGCATAGTCCAAACGCTTCTTAAACTCCAACAGGCTTGGTGCAGTGACTACTTCCCTGGGGAGCCTGTTCCAGTGCGTGACAACCCTCCCAGTGAAGAACCTCTTCCTGATATCCAGCCTGAACCTCTCCCGTTGCAGCTTGACTCCATTCCCTCAGGTCGTATTGCTGGTCACCAGAGAAAAGAGATCAGCACCTGCCCCTCCCTCGTGAGAAAGCTGTAGACCGCGATGAGGTCTCCCCTCAGCCTCCTCTTTTCCAGGCTGAACAGGCCAAGTGACCTCAGCAGCTCCTCATACATCTTCCCCTCTAGGCCCTTCACCATCTTCGTAGCCCTTCTCTGGACACTCTCCAACAGTTTTACATCCTTTTTGTACTGTGGTGCCCAGAACTGCACACAGTACTCGAGGTGAGGCCGCACCAGCGCAGAGTAGAGCGGGATAATCACTTCCCTCGACCGACTAGCGATGCTGTGCTTGATGCCCCCCAGGATACGGTTGACCCTCCTGGCTGCCAGGGCACACTGCTGGCTCGTATTCGACTTGCTGTCAACCACAACCCCCAGATCCCTCTCTGCGGGGCTGCTCTCCAGCGTCTCGTCGCCCAGTCTGTACGTATAGCCAGGGTTGCCCCGTCCCAGGTGCAGGACCCGGCACTTGCTCTTGTTAAACTTCATGTGGTTGGTGATTGCCCAGCTCTCCAGTCTGTCCAGATCTCTCTGCAAGGCCTTTCCACCCTCAACAGTGTCAACAACTCCTCCCAGTTTAGTATCATCAGCAAACTTACTCAAAACACCTTCTAGTCCTACATCTAAATCGTTTATGAAAGCACTGAAAAGAACTGGCCCTAAAATGGAGCCCTGGGGGACCCCACTGGTGACTGGCCGCCAGCCTGATGTAACCCCATTTGCCATAAACCTTTGAGCCCTGCCCGTCAGCCAATTGTTCACCCATCGTGTGATGTTTTTATCTAGCTGTATGCTGGACATTTTGTCCAGTAGGATCCTATGAGAAACTATATCGAAAGCTTTACAAATCCAAAAAGAAAGTGTATTGAAAGCTTTACTGAAATCCAAAAAGATTACATCAGCTTGCTTCCCTTGATCGACTAGATGGGTGATCTTATAAAAGGAAATCAAGTTAGTCAAACAGGACCTACCCCTCGTGAACCCATGTTGGCTGGGACCAATGACTGCATTGTCCCCCAGGTGCGCTTCAATAACTCCCAGGATAATCTTCTCCATAATTTTGCCAGGCACTGACGTGAGACTGACAGGCCTGTAATTGCTAGGGTATTCTTTCTTGCCCTTCTTGAAAGTTGACACAATATTTGCCAGCTTCCAGTCTACTGGGACCTCTCCAGATTCCCAAGACCATTGACAAATAATTGAGAGAGGTCCCACGATGATGTCAGTCAGCTCTCTGAGCACCCTGGGATGAATCCCATCTGGACCATGGACTTGTATGGCTCCAGGTGGAGCAGCAAATCCCACACACGTTCAGGGTTGGCTGGGAGTTTATCATTCCCACCGTCATGGTCCTTCAGCTCAGGGCACCCGGAGTCCCAAACCCATCATCAGTGTTGAAGACGGAAGCAAAGAAGACATTAAACATCTCTGCTTTGCCTATGTCCTTGTTTGTGAGGTGACCATCCCCATGAATGTTGTGCTGTTCCCCCCCCCCCCGAGGTTTATCATGATTCAGCTTCTTTACTTACTGCCTCATATAAGTAAGTGATTAAACAGCCAATTTAAAAATTGAGGGGAGGATGGGAAAGGGGAGAGAAGAGTAAGGAGGGCCGGGTAGGATACTGGAGCACCTCTCCTATGAAGACAGGCTGAGAGAGTGCTGGAGAGCTGGGGATGTTCAGCCTGGAGAAGAGAAGGCTCTGGGGAGACCTCATTGCAGACTTAGATTACTTAAAGGGGTCTTATAAAGATAGAGAATGACTTTTTACACAGGCAGATAGTGAAAGGACAAGGGGGAATGGTTTTAAACTAAAAGAAGAGAGATTTAGATTAGAGGTTAGGAGGAAATTCTTCACTCAGAGGGTGGTGAGGCACTGGAACTGGTTGCCCAGAGAAGCTGTGGGTGCCTCATCCCTGGAAGTGTTCAAGGCCAGGTTGGATGGGGCTTTGAGAAACCTGATCGAGTGGGAGGGGGTTGGAACTAGATGATTTTTAAGGTCCCTTCCAACCCAAACCATTCTATGATTCTACGATATTAAAACAAAAATCAAAGAAATGCAGAAATCTAAACCTCAGTGTAAGAGCAGCATGCTTTTTTTTAGTTAAACCTGTTTCCAATTTCAATTACTGAAGTATTCATGTGGCCTTTCCAGGAAGTATGTTCAAGTTGTATCACATATTATAGCTTTCACTTAGGAAAGCAAGGAGACAGTGAGGTTGACAAATAAAAACACTGCAAAAAGCATTGGGGAAAAAAAACAAGTGCTCTTAAAATTATTTCTTCATAGAAATGACTGGTAAAATCTCAGATAAGACAAATGTAATGCTACTACTTCTCTAATCATTAATATGACAAATATATTTTCATGATTTAGATGAGGAAGTCAAACTTTCCAATATGAGAATGTTGGTCATCGATTAATGACTGAAACAGCTAAAATTTACTTGCACTACAACCATTAAACACACCCGTTGCCTTTTCCCATTTGTGAATTTTCTTTATTTCTATGGGTTGCAGATATCAGTTTACTGATTAAATTAAAAACAAAACAAAACAAACAAAAAAAGTGCATTCCACAAATACATCTCTAAATTCTGAACTGATACCAAGAGAGAACTGAACTGGTAGAGAAACAAGTCTTAGGCCAGGGACACAGTTCTAACATACTAACTGAATTGCCAAAATGTCTATGATATGGGCAGATGGAGAAGGCCCAGGAACTGCTCCACAAAGGTCAGGTCAGTCCACAGGATCAAGCCAAGACAATGTACATTGAATCCTTCCATCCCTGCCTGTAACCAACCCTCATCATCTATGTATTTTATTCTTCAGGCACTTCACAAACATCTTCTACATGCTTCTTCTCTTAAGGATCTAAAACGCACTACAGTAGAATATAGGACTAATTTTATAGCCCTTAATTTATCTAAGGCTTCAAAACAAAGCTTTCCACTACAGAATTCAGACAGCACTCTTGTCCCTGCTGTTGCTAAGGCAAAGGGTAAGCTGGGGCCCATACGCTACAGATGTGAACAGCCGTAATTGATCATACAAATAAATCAAATCAGTAAATAAAATGAAGACTAGATGACTCAGTCATGCCTAATTTTCTAATTTTAATAGCATGTACAAAATTTTGTACTGAACACTTTGCTTTTGCAACCTGCTCAACTGCAACAATTTCCAAAAAGGATCCCTTTCATCTAGGAAGGGAATTAATTTTAAAATACAGGTAGATTACATTTGAAATGTCATGCAGTTTTACACATACTGAAAAAAACATTTAAAAAACAAAAGTACCACTGAAATGGTATCATCCTCCTTCAATTATTTAAAAACTAAACATTTCAAAACACACTAAAAAAATGCATGTTATGTATTTCAGGTTATCCTGCTATGAGAAAGATAGTTTGTTATTTGTCTACCATGATGCACTGACGAATGAAAACAAATACGTGCAAGGTGAGATGCGCTGCTATATATAAATGTATGGCATTACACATAAGGGAAAGCTAAAAATGATGATGGAATCAGAGAATTGTTCAGGTTTGAAGGGACTTAAAGATCATCTAAATCCAACCCCCCTGCCATAGGCAAGAATGCTACCCACTAGATCAGGATGGCCAAGGTCCCATCTCGGCTGGCCTTGAACACCTCCAGGGATGGGGCATCCACAACTTCTCCAGGAAACCTGTTCCAGTGCCACACCATCCTCTGACTGAAGAATTTCCTCCTAACCTCCAATCTAAATCGCCCCTCTTTTAGTTTAAAGCCATTCCTCCTTCTCCTATCACTATATTCCCTGACAAAGAATCCCTCCCCAGCTTTCCTGTAGGCCCCTTTAGGTACTGTAAGGCCACAATGAGGTCCCCCTGCAGCCTTCTCTTCTTCAGGCTGAACAACCCCAGCTCCCTCAGCCTCACTTCATAAGAGGTACTCCAGCTCTCGGATAATCTTTGTGGCCCTACTCTGGATTCATACTAATATATCCATGTCCTTCTTGTGCTGGGGGCAACAGAGCTGAATGCAGCACTCCAGGTGGGGTCTTACAAGAGCAGAGTAGAGGGGGACAATCACCTCACTTGACCTGCTGGCCATGCTGCTTCTGATGCAGCCCAGAATACAGTTGGCTTTCTAGGCTGCAAGTGCACATTCACAGAATTGTAAGGGTTGGAAGGGACCTCAAGAGATCATCGGGTCCAAACCCCCTGCCAAAGCAGGTTCCTTAGAGCAGGCTGCCCAGGTAGGCGTCCAGACAGGCCTTGAATATCTCCAGAGAAGGAGACTCCACAGCCTCCCTGGGCAGCCTGTTACAGTGCTCCCTCACCCTTACCATGAAGAAGTTCTTTCGCATGTTGGTGCGGAACTTCCTGTGATCCATTTTTTGGCCAATGCCCCTTGTCCTGTCCCCACAAACCACTGAAAAGAGGTTGGCCAAATCCCTCTGTCTCCCGCACTTAAGGTATTTATAAACATTAATAAGATCCCCTCTCAGTCTTCTCTTCTCCAGGCTGAACAGACCCAGGTCTCTCAGCCTTTCCTCATAGGGAAGATGCTCCAGGCCCCATATCATCTTTGTGGCCCTCTGCTGGACACTTTCCAGGAGATCCCTGTCTTTTTTGTAGCGGGGATCCAGAACTGGACACAGAACTCCAGGATTTGTGTGCGTTGATCCCACTCAGATGCTCCCGAACCACCCCCTCATCAACCAGGAGGGAGCTCTCCATTTCCCAGACTCTTTCTCCTCCATCCAGGGTCCAGGAGTCCCAGGGGGGAGTCTTCGAAGCAAAGACCAAAGCAAAGAAGGCATTCAGTATCTCCGCCTTCTCAGCGTCCCCCGTTACCAGGACACTCCCCTCGTTCAGCAGGGGACCCACATTATCTCTAGTCTTCCTTTTACTGTTTACATACTTAAAAAAAAAAAAAAAACACTTATCATCCTTTAACTCCCTTGCCAGCTTCATCTCCAGGTGGGCTTTAGCCTTCCTCGTCGCATCCCTGCAGGCCCTGACAACACTCCTACACTCCTCCCAAGGGGACAGGCCCTTTTTCCACATTTCATAGACCTTCCTCTTCCTTTTGATCTTGTCGATGAGCTCCTTGCTCATCCACGCAGGTCTCCTGCCCCCCGTCCCCGATTTTCTACTCTTAGGGATGCACCGATCCTGAGCTTGGAAGAAGTGCTGTTTAAATGTTGCTCAGCTCTCACAAGCACCCTTGCCTTCTAGCACTCTAGCCCATGAGATACCTCCAAGTAGGTCCCGGAAGAGGTCGAAGTTGGCTCTCCAAAAGTCCAGGGTAGCAATCCTACTTTTTGCCTTACTTCTTCCACCAAGTTCCATCTTGAACTCCACCATCTCATGGTCGCTGCATCCCAAGCTGCCCCCAACCTTCACATCCCTAACAAGCACATCCCTGTTGGTAAAAACAAGGTCCAGAAGCACCCCCCACCTCGTTGGTTCCTCCACCATCTGCGTCAGAAAATTATCTTCAACGCATTGTAGGAACCATTTGGTCTGCGCGTGCCTGGCTGAGTTGCTTACCCAACAGATGTCTGGATAATTAAAGTCCCCCATGAGAACCAGCGCCCGGGATTGCAAGGCTACTTCCAGCTGCTTGTAGAAGGCCTCATCGGCCTCCTCCTCCTGATCTGGTGACCTGTAGTACACCCCCACAACAGTGTCCCCCATACCAGCCCACCCCTTAATTCTCACCCACAAGCTCTCCACTTGTCCTTCACCCTCCCCCAGGTGGAGCTGGGTACACTCTAATTGCTCCCTCACATAAAGGGCAACCCCTCCCCCTCGCTTCCCCAGCCTGTCTTTCCTAAAAAGGACATAGCCCTCCATGACAGCGTTCCAGTCGTGCGAGCTGTCCCACCATGTCTCTCTGTGATCGCAATGAGATTGTGGCCCCGTGACCGTACACAGATCTCGAGCTCATCCTGTTTATTTCCCATGCTTTGCGCATTGGTATACAGACACTTTAGGGAAGCAGCAGGCGCAGTTACTCCTAGAGGGACGCAAGAAGAAGATTCCGGACAGAGTATCGGGATCATTACCTTCTCTGAGGAGCCCTCAGACAATCCTATGGGTTAACTCGGAGGTTTTTCCCTACTATCTTCAACAGTGACAGCAGTGACAACATCACCAAGCCCTTCTCTGTCACTTCTAACTCCCCTCCCTTCCCCCATCAAGCCGGCTCATGTTGAGCATCTAGTCCACCAACACCCCCAGGTCCTTCTCCTCAGGGCTGCTCTCAATGCATTCACCACCCAACCTGTATTTGTGCTTGGGATTGCCCTGGCCCAGGTGCAGGGCCTTGCACTTGGCCTTGCTGAACTTCATGAGGTTCACACAGGCCCACCTCTCAAGCCTGTCCAGGTCCCTCTGGATGGCATCCCTTCCCGCCAGTGTGTCAACCGCACCACACAGCTTGGTGTCATCAGCAAACTTGCTGAGGGTGCACTCAATCTCACTGGCCATGTCATTAACAAAGATGTTAATCAGCGACGGTCCCAGTACCGACCCCTGAGGAACGCCACTTGTCACTGGTCTCCACCTGTGGACATTGAGCCATGGATCCCAACTCTTTGAGTGCAACCATCCAGCCAATTCCTTACCCACCAAGCGGTCCATACGTCAAATCCATGTCTCTCCAATTTAGAGACAAGGATATTGTTGGGGTCAAATGCTTTGCACAAATCCAGGTAGATGATGTCAGTTGCTCTTCCCCTATCCACCAATGCTGTAACCCCATCGTAGAAGGCCACCAGATTTGTCAGGCACAATCTGCCCTTAGTGAAGCCATGTTGGCTGTCACCAATCACCTCCTTATTTTCCATCTGCCTTAGCATAGTTTCCAGGAGGATCTGCTCCATGATCATGCCAGGCACAGAGGTGAGACGGACTGGCCTGTAGTTCCCCGGGTCTTCCTTTTTTTCCCTTTTTAAAAATGGGGGTTATGTTTCTCCTCTTCCAGTCAGTGGGAACTTCACCAGACTGCCACGACTTCTCAAATATGATGGATAGCGGCAAGACCAGTTGTTCTCTGGATACCTGGTACCCTGAGCTGGTGGAAGGGGATGGGGAGCAGGATGTGGCCCTCACTATCCACGAGGAAATGGTTGGCGACCTGCTACAGCACTTGGATGTACGCAAGTCAATGGGGCCGGATGGGATCCACCAGAGGGTACTGAGCGAACTGGCAGAGGAGCTGGCCAAGCCGCTTTCCATCATTTATCGGCAGTCCTGACTATCAGGGGAGGTCCCAGTCGACTAGCAAATGTGACGCCCATCTACAAGAAGGGCTGGAGGGTAGACCCGGGGAACTATAGGCCTGTTAGTTTGACCTCAGTGCCAGGGAAGCTCATGGAGCAGATTATCTTGAGTGTCATCACGCGGCACTTGAAGGGCAACCAGGCGATCAGGCCCAGTCAGCATGGGTTTATGAAAGGTAGGTCCTGCTTGACGAACCTGATCTCCTTCTATGACCAAGTGACGCGCCTGGTGGATGAGGGGAAGGCTGTGGATGTGATCTACCTTGACTTCGGTAAGGCTTTTGACACCGTTTCCCACAACATTCTCCTCAAGAAACTGGCTGCTCGTGGCTTGGACTGGCGTACGCTTCGTTGGGTTAAAAACTGGCTGGATGGCCGGGCCCAAAGAGTTGTGGTGAATGGAGTCAAATCCAGTTGGAGGCCGGTCACTAGTGGAGTCCCCCAGGGCTCAGTGCTGGGGCCGGTCCTCTTTAATATCTTTATCGATGACCTGAACGAGGGGATCGAGTGCACCCTCAGTAAGTTTGCAGATGACACCAAGTTAGGTGCGTGTGTCGATCTGCTCGAGGGAAGGAAGGCTCTGCAGGAGGATCTGGATAGGCTGGACCGATGGGCTGAGGTCAGCTGTATGAAGTTCAACAAGGCCAAGTGCCGGGTCCTGCACCTGGGGCGCAACAACCCCAAGCAGCGCTACAGGCTGGGAGATGAGTGGTTGGAAAGCTGCCTGGCCGAGAAGGACCTGGGAATACTGGTTGATAGGCAGCTGAATATGAGCCAGCAGTGTGCTCAGGTGGCCAAGAAGGCCAACAGCATCCTGGCTTGTATAAGAAGCAGTGTGGCCAGCAGGACTAGGGAGGTGATTGTCCCCCTGTACTCGGCTCTGGTGAGGCCGCACCTCGAGTACTGTGTTCAGTGTTGGGCCCCTCGCTACAAGAAGGACATGGAGGTGCTCGAGAGAGTCCAGAGAAGGGCAACGAAGCTGGTGAGGGGTCTGGAGAAGAAGTCTTACGAGGAGCGGCTGAGGGAACTGGGGTTGTTTAGCCTGGAGAAGAGGAGGCTCAGGGGAGACCTCATCGCTCTCTATAGGTACCTTAAAGGAGGCTGTAGAGAGGTGGGGGGTTGGTCTATTCTCCCATGTGCCTGGTGACAGGACGAGGGGGAATGGGCTAAAGTTGCACCAGGGGAGGTTTAGGTTGGATATTAGGAAGAACTTCTTTACCGAAAGGGTTGTTAGGCATTGGAATGGGCTGCCCAGGGAAGTGGTTGAGTCGCCATCCCTGGAGGTCTTTAAAAGACGTTTAGATGTAGTCCTTAGTGATATGGTTTAGTGGAGGTCTTGTTAGTGTTAGGTCAGAGGTTGGACTAGATGATCTTGGAGGTCTCTTCCAACCTAGACGATTCTGTGATTCTGTGATCAGATGCAGTCAATATGAACACAAGTTCTTTTCCAGTATTACTGCTGCAATAATTAAATTATATAGATATTCAATGGGAAAAATTCCTCCAAAACCAGACGCTCAAATCAGAAACCTTCTCCACAGATACATGATAAGAAACCCAAATTGGCAAGGTCCAGACCTGAGAATGTATCAAGCTAGGATGGTCAGGGGAAGAGCATTCTTTATACGAGGAGAGTAGAACAGGTTAGTTTGTTTAGCTAACAAAACCAAGGTCAAGACAGAACATGGTTGCTTTCTATATGGCAATCAAAGAAGGTTGAAAGGAAGGAATGCTAAAGGCCAATGCTAACACAACAATAAATGAAGACATGAATGCAAACAAGAAGGAAAATGAAACAGAATCTCACCATCAGAGTAGCCACTTTCTGGAACAGCCTTCTACTAAGAGTAGTAGTAGAATCCTAGAATCATAAAGGTTGGAAAAGACCTCCAAGATCATTTGGTCCAACCATCCCCCTACCACCAGTATCACCCACTAAACCGTGTCCCTAAGAACCACATTCAACCTTTCCTTAAACACCCCCAGGGACGATGACTCCACCACCTCCCTGGGCAATCCCTTGCAATGCCTGACTACTCTTTCTGAGAAGAAATGTCTCCTAATTTCCAACCTAAACCTCCCCTGGCACAACTTGAGGCCATTCCCTCTAGTCCTATCACTGCTTATCTGCAAGAAGAGGCCGACCCCCAGCTCCCCACAACTTCCTTTCAGGTAGTTGGAGAGAGCAATAAGGTCTCCCCTGAGCCTCCTCTTCTCCAGACTCAACAACCCCAGCTCCCTCAGACGCTCCTCATAGGACTTGTGTTCCAGACCCTTCACCAGCTTCGTAGCCCTTCTCTGGACTCATTCCAGGGCCTTGATGTCCTTCTTCTACTGAAGAGCCCAAAGCTGAACACAGTACTCGAGGTAAGGCCTCACCAGAGCAGAGTACAGGGGGACAATCACTTCCCTGGTCCTGCTGGCTACACTATTCCTGATACAAGCCAGGATGCCATTGGCCTTCTTGGCCACCTGGGCACACTGCTGGCTCATGTTCAGGCGAGCATCAATCAGCACCCCCAGATCCTTTTCCTCTGCACAGCTTTCCAGCCACTCTGCCCCAAGCTTGTAGCGCTGCATGGGGTTGTTGTGGCCAAAGTGCAGGACCCAGCACTTAGCCATGTTGAACCTCATC